>NC_068566.1:25365105-25668135 GCF_025698545.1 Gossypium raimondii | reverse complement strand
TGCATGCATGAAAAACCCCAAAATCTCGAACAGTCCCAAACCACAGATTTAACAAACTTTACAATCCAAAACCAAATAATAATAAAATAACCTAAAAATATAATTAAGTTAAAATAATACGACGAAGTAAAGTCCAAAGTCAGTCGTACGTCGGCATGCCAATTCCGATCCTAAGTTTGATGATTACCTTAGAAGTTGAGATAATGGGGTAAGCTTAACAAGCTCAGTATGAGTCTAAACGAGTATTAAGCATTCATACAGGCAACTTCATACAGGTACCAATAGCACAATCAAACATTAAGAATAATAATTTTCAAATGCACATGATCGTGAAAAATGCACATGTGAGATCTTACCTATACCATCCGATACACACCACGAGTTCCCCAGAACCCGTCTGCCACACTCCAGCGTATGTGAGCAATGCTCGATATGGTAAAACCACCAATAATCAATAATGCAGTGAAACTACCAACTAAATAATGCGATATAATCGCCAATCCCCTCGATACTCCAAATGCAGTGCACTAACTAAAAATATATGCGGACTTATTATGCCGCCAGTACTCCATGGAACTCCTCCGTCAACCACAAAATCCCATCCCAATGCACATGCAATATGTTATACAATTTCATACACAATCATGTTTCAATACTTTTCACATTTATTCGACATGCTCAACATGTCATCAATAATCACATACTTTCAGAGAAAGGAAACAGTGTTTCGATTTTCAAATTACCATTAAGATGGTATCATCAATATCGTTCAATTCACATACTTTACGAATTTCACTGTACACCAATAGCTGTAACACCTCAAATTTTGGGCCTAGAAGAAATAGGTTTTGAACAAGGGAACAATTAGGAGACTGCACAAAAATATTTAGTTGTGCATGTTTGTAACACAACTGACTGTCTACTTTAGTGGTTAAGTGCCTTGGAAGTGTCTGAGAGGTCCCAAGTTCAAGCCTTGACATGGGCAGAATTTTGTTGTTTTAATAAAGCCTTAACTGGGTTCAATAGGCTTATATTTTAAAGTTAGTGGATTTATATCAGAATGGGCATGATGGTCTAGTGGTTAAGTGGAGTGTCAGTGTGCTGGGGGTCTTGAGTTCGAATACTTGTGCAAATAAGGGGTGTTATTTTGTTGCTTGTGCCGTGTGTGAGTTTGTGTTGGACTAAAATTCTGAAGTGGTTGAGGAGAATTCAAATTGAGTGGTTGAGGGGAGGTGTGATCAGGTGGAGAGATTTGAGGAGGGATTTTAGGAGAAAAGCAAGGGATGAGGGGAGAGGGAATGTAGTGCCAAAAGTGGAGTCTGTGGCACTCAAGAATTCAGCTAGAGGGGGCTTCTCATTTTTTTGGTTTTGCTTTGTTGAGTTGTTCCCTTTTGCCGAATATTACTTCTCCCCATTCATTGAGTTTGCCAAATTTTACTTCTCTCCATTCATTACGTTTGTCGAAAACCTCATCTTCCCATTCATTGTGTTGGCCGAATATTGTTTTTTGTCTCCTTCAATTTCTTTCCCTCTTCTCCCCTAAATCGATCCTCCTCTTCACTCCCTCTTGTGTTGTGCTGCCGATTACTAGTTCTGACCAATGCTGAAACATTTCCTCTTCTTCTGCCAATTGACTCTACTCTTTTCTTTTCGCTTTAAATCGAGGGTGAGGGGTTGTGCTAGTGTCGAATCATTACACTATTTGATTCTCTTGCTCTCTTTCAGTAAGTTCTTTAAGCTAATCAATATTTCTTTCTTCTTTTGCCTTTAGTAATATCTGATAGCAATTGTATGGCAGTTAAGGAAGGATTCAAGGATTTCCTAATCAATCGCTGAAGACTAGATTCATGGAAATCACTGTGGTTCAATCGAAGGTAACGCTACTCTATTCTATGAATGGGCTGTAGATTTTGAGTTTCTTGTTAACTGTAAAGTAGGAGTGATGGTGGTGTTTGATTGGCCAAATGTAGGTTGGTGAGTGCTTAAGCGACTACACGTGATGAACAGAAACAAGGTGTGTAAACACACCGCTATAACTGTAGAACGGCAAAAGCCGAAAAGCTGAAAATACGGCGTTTGAGACCACACGAGTGTTCGATCGTACACCCGCATGCCAATTTTGATCCTAAGTTCGATAATTACCTGAGAAGTTGAGATAATGGGGTGAGCTTAACAAGCTCAGTGTGAGTCTAAACGAGTATTAAGCATTCATACAGGCAATTTCATAGAGGTAGCAATAGCACAATCAAACATTAAAAATAATAATTTTCAAATGCACATGATCATGAAAAATGCACATGCAAGATCTTACCCATACCATCCGCTACACACCACGAGTTCCCCAGAACCCATCTACCAAACTCCAACGTATGTGAGCAATGCCTGATGTTGTAAAACCATCAATAATCAATAATGCAGTGAAATTGCCAAATAAATTATGTGATATAATCGTCAATCCCCTCGATGCTCCAAATGCACTGGACCTATTATGCCGTCGGTACTCTATGGAACTCCTCCGTCAGCCACAAAATCCCATCCCAATGCGCATGCAATATATCATACAAATTCATACACGATCACATTTCAATACATTTAACATTTATTCGACATGCTCAACATGTCCTCAATAATCACATACTTTCAGAGAAAGGAAACAGTGTTCCAATTTTCAAATTACCATTAATATGGTATCTATCAATATCGTTCAATTCACATACTTTACGAATTTCATTGTGCACCAATAGCAACCTCACGTATATATATCATAGTAAATATTTTCATGCATTTAAATCATGCATAAAACTAATATCTCAACATTTCATACCATTCCATCAAACATTCTCATATCACATAATATAACTACGCATAACAATCTCAATTACACATTGATACAGTAAAACAATCAATTTTTCCAACACATCAATCTTTTAAGGCTCGAAACGTGCCTGGTTCAGCCACTCGCAAAACTAATATTTTAGCTACTATGCCAAACCAATCAGCAAGCTAATTATCAAATATAACATAACATTTATCATTATCAAACAATTTTTACCAATTTAGGACCCACACCTTATTTTTCGCTTTCCCGCACCACCCTAGTGAATCTTCCAATTTTTGTTAATAAACCTTTATACGATCCTAAACCAAATTTCAGTATATATTAAATCAATTTACCAATTAACCAACTCCCAATTACCCACTTATGGGTTCAAACCAATTTTTAAATTAATAACTATTGTACAAATTCAACTACTTCGGTTCTTTACCTTTTATCGATGCGAACCGTACATACGATCGTTCTTCGGCTTTACGGTTGATTCGAGGCGTTTGGGTCAGCACCTAATTCCATAATATACTGGAAATTAGTAGCTAATAATTATTCAATTATTTCATTTAATCAATCCATAACATTTCCCTACAACTATGTCGAAACAACAATTAATTTTACACTTAACCGCACTTACGCTTCCCGATTTGTGAGTTTCAAATGCCCAAACGATATAGAATTTTTTTCCCTAATTTACATGGGTTTAATATATGATTAGGAGGTTTCAAGAACTCAAATTAAGTCTAGAATTAATTGGGAAAGATTCAAGAAACAAAACACCCCCTATTCTACACATATGCGCACACACCACCGCCCATGGTAGCCAAAGTTGGGGTTTAATTTAATAATGATTTTAAACCTCATTAAAATATAGAAAAATACATTTAAAAAAATTTAAAATCTCCTAAATTCTATATCTATAAATTTAGGTTTTTAATGGACAAGTTTAATTAAGAAATTGAAGAGAGAAGAGACCTTACACAAGCTAGTCAAGAGAAACCACAATGGCACTTTCTAGGTGATGTTTGGGATCGATATTGGAGTTCAAAATTTTAGATTTAGGGGTAATTTAATTGAGGGAAAATTTCAGCAATTTAGAAAAGGAGATGGTGCACAATCTTGATGCAAAAACAAGAAGTAAATGGTAAAAGGGGAGGAGTAGGCCGACAACAATGGAGGAAATAGGGAAAAGAAAAAAATAGAGATGAAGAGAGGGAGAGGGGGTTAGGGACGGCTAAGGTAGAAGAAAATGTGTTAGAAGGCTGATTATTTTGATAATAATGTATTTATTCCAAGGTTTACTAAGCTTGGATGCAAACAAATAAAAAAAGGGAGTTCGCAAAAAATTAATTTATTTTGTAAAAGTTGAGACTTGAACTTGGGACCTCCAACTGACCTTCAAGCTTACACATTTAATGACTAAACATTGGGTCAGTTCCCTATTTTTGATATATTTCCAAATTTTATGGAGCTAAATTTGGGATGTTACACATACGTTGGATTTGTGGCCCCAAAACCATTATTCTGACACTTCAAATAAATGGGTTGTTACACAAAACCAGAATAAAAATGAGTTAAAGTCTACCAAGATTGAAGCTTGATAGTGTGAACTTTGAAGTTAATCCAACTATTGACTGCCTCCAGATGTACCAACATCCAGAGTGTGAATACTGTAACTGAATATATAGATTTGAGGCGGTGTCCGCAAGTATACGGGTCAGGTTTTGATATGGTTTGTTTACAACGAAACACTTGGTAAGTGTTCCGAGGATTGTACCCAAGGGATTGCAGTTTGGGGAAAACTGTTATCAAGCCAATTAAGAGTAATAATTATTGATCTACTCGAGTCATGAATTAGTAGTGTTAATCAAGAAGCAAGATGATAATAATAATAAGAAACTAAATAAATTTAACTAAACCTAAATCTACTCCTAGGCTCCTATATCGGTTTTTCTTATTCCTTGTTTTGACTACATGAGTTCCTTTTAGCCTAGATCCAATTATGTTACCTAATAATTATTGAAGTAGAGTTCTAACTAATCAACTAGTCGATACCTTAGCAGGATCTTCCGATCTTCCACTAGAATAATGAGTCAACAATAACTACTTAACTTCTGACCTCATAGTCCAGACCAATTTGAGGTTAAGGTGTTCACGGATAGGCCATACCAATTTTGGGTTATTTCCCACCTAAATGACTTTCCATGGTTGTTAGGCCTAGGGTATGCTTCACATTCTTCCTTTTCCAAACAGCTAATCGACTAAGAAACTCTATCATTCAAGTAATTAATTAAGTTAAATCAATTGAAACATGCAAAATATGTAGAAAGCACAAATCGATTCTAATCTTTACACAAACATTCATCTAACAATGGTAATGAAAGAAATATAAAGAAGAGAATAAAGAAAAGACATGCTCATATATTTATCGATGAAAGCGTGGTTTCGAAACAATCTCCACTCACAGAAGTCTCACTTTGGAATAGGACCTTTTGATTATAAGAACATAAAATAACCTAAGTAAAAACTAAGAATGAAAGAAAAACCTAAGAATCAAAAAACTAAAATTGTGTGTTTAACCTGATTACAATGGCCTCTATATAGGTTCAACTTGGAATATTAAAGTGCCTAAATTATCCTTGAATTCTTTAGAGTTCAATTAGAATAAATACACCTAATTTCCCTCCAAAACAAAATTCAAATATACATGAATTTTTGGGCTGTGTAAGGGCTTGGTTGCAACACAGGCCTGCAATGTTGCAACATCAGAGTTCGATGTCGAGACATCGAAGGTTGGTGTTGTAACATCGAACGTAGTTTCACTCCAAGACTTGTTTTTGGCTTTTGTCTTCGACGTTGAGACGTCAATATCTTGGTGCCGCGACATAGGCATCAGTTTCGGCCCGAATAAGCATCTTTAGCTCCCATCTTGACTTAGAAGACCATGTAACCTTATTTACATATATATAGTGTAATAAAAACTACTAAAAAGCATAAATTACTACTTTAAGTATGAAAACCTATACATATACTAAGATGTTTTGAATTTATTATCAATCAAGCTAAAGTTATGTCTCTCCAAACCACCCAACCCATTACCCCCATTTACGTCTCTCCAACTGCCAGCACTCTTTCATTTACCCACAGTTACACAACGTTGCCCTTTTCATTTGAGCATATGAATGGGTATGTATTAAACCTCCAATATTGAAGAATCCACTTTATGTCAGAATCAATATTAATAACAATCATAAATCTTTTCATGTTAATCTCATATATCACTTACCGAACTTCGAATGTTCATTTACAAATATGTAATTCACTAACACATTCTGGTATACACAATGTTTAATTGATGAAATCATTTAATTGAGCTAAATTTCATGTTCATTCCAAATTTTCTTCTAAATCCATAAATGCTTCCACTTACCATTTACCTAATCAATTTCTCGAACCAAGCTATCACACAACAATAATACATCACCTGTGCTTCATGAATTCAATATTTGATTCTTATCACCATCAAATCCATGTCATTCGAATACTTAAAGTTTATTCAAGCATATATTATTATGTTTTATATACCAAGCATATGTCAAAATTACGAATACATAATCAATTCATTTGTCATTTATTTGACTAGCAAATTAACCTCAAAATTTATAACATTTCATTACTTAAGATATGCCATAAAACACTCCTTTAACATAAACTAGCACCATGGCCGAATTTTCATTATGCTATTTATTACTTTTTTCCCGAATCACATAGCAAAATATTACAAATATGTATATATTTGAATACTATAATTATGCATCAACTTACCAACATGAGTTAATTCATGAGTCACTCATGACATCACTTCATGCCAAATATACCACACACATATGCTATGAAACTTTATTTTCTCTCATGAGCTTACCATGACCAGTAATGCACCAATATAAACATCACTCATGAGCATATAACCAATTATACACAATTCATTCATATACTTTATTGTCCTCATCCTCCTCTCCATCCCACATCCTTTATGTATATAACATTCTCAAATAGCATTATACATAATTTCACTATTCACTTATATTTAAATTCACAGCTGTCTATTTGAGTCAGAGTAACTAAATCATTTTTATCCGGAGCTACAGAGCTCCAAATTAAGATCCATTGATTTTCCCCAAAATTAGCTCACATATCTTCTTACCATAAAATTTTCAGAATTTTTAACTTGGCCAATTAGTATAGTTTATTCTTTAAAGTCACCCTTGTTTCACTGCTCAACATCTCTGACCTCTCTTCACTAAAAATGAATTATCTCATTGTACAGAATTCGGATGATATTTTCGTTTGTTTCCTTTGAAATTAGACTCATTAAAAATAGACTCATTAAGCTTTCATTTCATATCTTATTCACTCTCTAATTCAATTTTCACCATTTTTGGTGATTTTTCAAAGTCACACAACTGCTGCTGTCTAAACTTTTTTGTTGTAAAATGTATTCTTTCATAATTTCACTTTTTCACTATCTCAATTCCATTGAATTTTTCACATCTCATTCCAATAGTTCATTTCAACTCATATACAATTCATTCAATTTATCACTATATTCAAAGCAATCCAATTTCTCATTTCCAATTTCAAGTCAATCTTCAATTCAATTCCACATATATATTCATCACTCAATTAAACTTAGTTAATTTCCTGATGAACACTTCGGAATAATAACAGATACCGGTGGAATCAACACATAGCAACCACCTTATAATAAATGATACCCGGTTGACATAGTAGCCTGCACATAGTATTACACATGTAACCATTTTCATCTGATACACGTAGTAGCCTGCACATTGTACTACACACGTGATCGAAGCTATTCGGTACGCATAGTAGCCTGAACATAGTACTACACATGCGACATATCATTCCGGTACATGTAGTAGCCTGCACATAGTACTACACAAGTGACCTAGCAACTTCACTCGTATCTCTTTCATTCTGAAGGTTCAACCGAGAATTTTCACTTTTTCTCACTTTTTTTACCAATCAATGTTAATTTCTCATCTTTCTCGATTTATAATAACATATTTAGCTTATATAACATTCACATTATTCAATCCAGTCCAAAAATCACATTTTTTCAAAATTAAATTTTTGCCCCTAAAGTTTCATAAAATTACGATTTTGCCCCTAGGCTCGGAAATTAAACTTTATTCATTTTTCTTATGTTTAATAACATGCTGAACATTTTTCCCTTCTATAGCAACATCAAATTCTTACTCTAAAATGCAATTATGAACAATAATATTTTTTACCGATTATGTCGTTTCACTTGTTTTCACTGAAAATCGCTTAGCAAAAATTGTTTAACACAATTTCAAGCTTCATATTCTACCATAAAACATAAAAATAAAAACATTTCACATATGGGTATTTTTCCAAATATAAACCCAAGGTTAAATTATTGCTAGAATAAGCTACATTAAGCTACCGGGACTTCAAAAACGTAAAGAACATTAAAAACGGGGCTTAGAATCACTTACTATGGAGCTTGGAAGCTTGGAAACCCTAACCATGGCTTCCCCCTTGCTATTTTCGTTCATCATGGAGAAGATGGAAAAATTTTTGGCTATTTTGGCCTTTTTAATTCTTTTAATTACTAAATGACCAAAATGCCCCCAACTTAAAAATATCCTATTTCACTTATCTCTTGTCCATTTTTGTCCAAAAACTTAACCAATGGTCTAATTACCATTTAAGGACCTCCAATTTAAAATTTCATAACAATTAGACACTTCTAACATGTAGAACTCAACTTTTGCACTTTTTACAATTTAGTCCTTCTGGCGAAATTGAGTGCCCAAACGTCAAAATTTTTTAACGACATTTTTTGGAAATCATTATGTGAAATTGTAGACCATAAAAATATAATTAAAATAATCTTTTTCTCGTCAAATTTGTGGTCCCGAAACCACTATTCCGACTAGGCCTAAAATTGGGCTGTTACAACACGAACTTACCTCGATGAGTGCACGTAGATACGGAGGTGACTAATCCGAGATTTTCTCTTTTCTCTTTGCCCTGATCTAACTCCGTACGAGGTCTAACCGGATCTATACGAATGGATTTAACTCAATTCAATACAATTCACATTCAATTTAGTCCAACATATAATTTTGGAAAAATTACCATTTTGCCCCTATACTTTTGATTCTTTGCAATTTAGTCATTATCTTATAAAAATGGATTCAGAAATTCCACCACAACCCATCATAGCCAAATATCAATCTAGTCCCTAACAAGCCCTATATTTCATTTATTTCACAATTTCACCATGTAAAATTTTCCAATTTTCAATTTAATCCCTAATTTATAATTTCATCAAAAAATTCCTTTACAAAAGTTGTTTATCTAACAAAAACCATTCATTTTCTAACACCAAACATCAGAACTCAAGAATTCTCATCAATGGCAAAACTGTAATAGTTTAACAGTTTTGCAAATTAGTCTCCGGGATAGATAGATTAAGCTACAACGATCCTGAAAACATAGAAATTATCAAAAATGAGACAAAAACACATACCTAATTAGAGGAACTAGGGTTTTCGAATGTTTAAGCTTCAACAATGGCTTCTCCCCTTCTAAATTCGGTTGAAGAACATTAAAAGATGATGACTTTTAATTTGTTTTATTTATTATATCATTTAATACTAATTTCCAAAATTAACCTTTTAAATTCAACCAAATTTCAATAATGTCAAACCAACATCTTCCACTAACTCATAAATGGGCTATTTATCATATAAGGACCTCTACTTTAAAGTTCCATAGCTATTTAATAACTTTAGCTATTAAAACTCAACTTTTACACTTTACGTGATTTAGTCTTTTTTATCAAATTAAGCATGTAAATGGTCAAATTTCTTAACGAAATTTTTATACGGTATTTCTATCATACAATAGACCATAAAATAATAATAAATAATTTTTTTAACTTCAGATTTGTGGTCCCAAAACCACTGTTTTGATTTCACTGAAAACGGGATGTTATAAATACGGCCTTTAATTTTATGAATTATTCACTGAATAGTCTACCGTCAAAGTCTCTATTCTAAGTTCAAATTGTAGCTATCAGGGTAAGTCTCTATCTAGTTAGGTGTGATTGTATAGGTTCGCTTTGCATGAATCATGTATGCCTTGTTCTGCTTAAGTAATATGTGTGTAAGTTTGTTGCGAACCAGCCGGACCGTCTACTTGGAAGTATAAAGGCAAAGCTAAATTTGTTTAATTTTCTCTGTTTTCTGATGATTGGTCTGGAATTATTTGGAGTATGTTAATTGCATGTTGTTCAGTTTATACTGATATTTTTTAAAAAATTATGTTTTCGAAACAAGTTTTGAAGGTAAGTTTGCTAAAAAGATATGTTTTAAAGCTATGAACCCCCGTTTTAAAATACGGTCTGAAAATATGGTTTTTAAAAGCACATTTTTGGATGAACTAAGGCTTTTAAATAATTTTTTCAGAAATTATTTTATAAGTTTGGTATCAGTGAAGCTCCTTACATGAGCTTAAGTGATAAGTTGTGTATCAATGAAGCTCCCCATAAGAGCTTAAGTGATTGTGCTCCCTAGTGAGCCCAGCTTTATGCAAGCTAGAGTGATATGTCTCAAAGTGCGTACTCCTCTACGAGTTTGGTTGGACTATATCCAACGAGACAAAATGACAAGCCAGTCTTGTGACCTAAGGCAGACTCTACTCGTAAGTGTGAACCAATCTTGCGAGCTAAGGCACACCCTATTCAAAGAAAAGGTTTTTCTGAAAAGTGCGAGTTGGCTTTTCAATTTTAGGGCAAACCCAGACTCGAATTTTAAAGGTTTTTGATAAACGAAATAGGCCTTGCGATTTAAGGCGAGCCCTATATTTTAAGAAAAGGCTAATGAATGTTCAAAACCATTTTCCAAAGTTTTGTTTTCTAACAGAATGTGCGAAATGGGTCTCGCAACCTCACTGGCAAACCCAATACGCAAAAAAAAATTAAGACTAAAAATTCCTTTTTGAAACATATCCTAATGTTTCTAATTCTTCATTGAGTTCACAATGAACTCACTCACTCCTCTTTTACTTCTTCTCAAATAGATCCCAAATTAGCATTCGTGAGGTTGATTATGTGGCGAGGTGCACTCCTAAGCAGATACTGGTGAACCTAGGTTAAAGGTGACGACATTTACTTTATTATAGGTTTTATACGCATTACATTTATGAATTCGTGATTCTGACAATATTAATTAAAGATTAGATATTTTATCCTGTTTAAATTTCCAATTTATTACCTTACGAACCATGTCTTAAATTATTTGATTATTTTATGAATAAAATTGATACTATTCATGTATGAGAATTTCATTGTTTGCCTGAGTATCTGTAAGGACCCGAAAATAGGTCTAGTATTTTCGGGTAAGTTTACCGAGTTCTGAGTGAAAATTTGGAATTAATCAGATTAATAAGTTATTTATATTCTTAATTAGTTAGCTTAATTTCATCTAAAAATCGATAAATAATATTTCAAAAAATAGAAATATTTTTAGAAAAACTAATTTTATGGTTTTAAATAATTTTTGGGTTAAATTGGAATTTAAAAATAATTTAAAATTGGGGTTTAATTGGGTGATTTAAAATATTAATTAAATGGGACTAATTTGAAAAACAAGGGAAATGTGTAAGAGGTTTTATAGCAAATAAACCATATTTTTGGAATTTTTGAGGGAAAGGAGCAAATTGTAAAACAAGGGAAAAGGGGGAGTGGCCTGATGGCAAATTCCCCAAATTTTGAAAATCAGGTGGGGTTTTCAGTTTTAAAAACTCTGCAATTACCTCACTTTTCATTCATTTTTCACCTGAATTGAGAGCTTTTTCTCTCATTTTTTTTTGTTTGCTTGTTCTCATAAACCAAATATCAGAGAATAGAACTAAACATTTTCCCTCCCAAAATTCTCTCTAAAATCTCTCGAAATAATTTTCAAAGTTGGGCAAAAAGTCATCTGAATTTCTTCAAGCATTCTAATTCAAACTTTCAAATCAATTATTTGAGTTCAATTTAACATAATCCTCATCTTTAAACTTGTTTTTAAGTTGATTTCAATCATTATTTGTTAATTAAAATGATTGTAATGGATTTTCAACTTTAATTTCTTCTTTCTTGAACTTGACGATCAACAATGGTGGATCTTTAATTTTGAGTTGGTATCCAAATATTAATGGATGTCTAAGCTCAAAATAGGTCTCATAAGAGATTTTTAATCTTAAACCAAAAATCAAACACTTTTTATGGATTAATTTTGAGAAATTCGAATTTGATCAAGAACATTGATGATTTTTCAAGAAAATTATGAAATGGATTAAATGATGAAATTAACACTTATAATACATGTTGTTGGACTAGGGATGAAGATTACAAGTGGTTTGAGGTGCTAAAAAGGGAGTTTAGTTGAGGAATTAAATATTTTGGCTTAGTTGTGCAACATCAGTAAGGTAGTGTAGAGCAATGATTTAGATTCTTATACTTTATCAAATTTTGTGTTTCTTGTTGCTATTGTTAGTTTGTAATGCATGCTTTGTCTTTGTTAAAGCTCCACATCAAGAGGAGGAACATGTAAATCAGAATTGAAGCTCAAACTTGTTTGTTTAAACACATTTTTGCTTAAAGAGCTAAGTGTGGGGGTGAATGATATTAAGGGAAATTTGGTAAATTGGTCTAATTATGTGTTCAATTAAAGGTTTTATTGGTGTTATTAATGACTTAATTGCATATTGGATAGTTGGATTTGCAAAATTAGGTTTTATTTTATAAAAGGGCAAAATGGCAATTGGTTTGTTAAGTTGTATAATATGCTTTTAGCATGATTAAATTGTATAGAATAAATTGATATTTGGAGCATGAATTGTTGATTTATTGAACATTTGATAAAGGTGTTCTAATTGTTATATTAATATTGGGAAAATGATATTTGCTATGCTTAATTTTATTGATGTTAAAATTGCTTAGCAACATGCTTTTACTTGCATTTTAACATCCTAAATTAAGTGATTAAATAGAAAATTTTATTCCTTGTATGTATGATTATATTGGCAAAATTGCATGATGGATCCATTGGATATAGTTGGCATGTCATAGGATTTGTGAGTACTTACCATTATTTGTGATATTGTGAGATTATGGCTCTTGGTGGACTGATTTGTTTGAAGTAGATAAGGGAGTGTTGAGCTTGAGTCTCCACTCATCGGGTTGAGGCGCTATAAGGGAGCATGTGGCTTCGGCCCGCTCAATTCGGAAGACTATATGTGATTTGTGGGAGTTCAAAGATCCGTTCATCCAATGTATGACCACACGTTTACTTATTGCCATGGATGTATTATGCCGATATAATTGATTGATTGTGTCAATATAATTGAATATCATGGAAAAATTTATTCTTAATTCTTGAAATAGCGTGTGATGTTATGGTGAAATGTTAACATGTTGTGACTGAAAATTTAATGCTTAATTGCTTTGTATTATACATGATTGGGTGAAAATTAGTTGATATTTTTACTATCATTCATTGAGGTTTTTAAGCTCACACCCTCACGTTTCATGAAGAGGGTTTCCAGGTGTAAGGAGTCGAGAAGTGAGTGCAAGGGCGATCCAAGAATAAGGCCCGATAGTGGCTTAAGAAATTTACTTTAGAAACTATATAGGGGCATTGTGTTGCTTTTGGGACTAGCGTTATTTTACTTGGAATGGACATTGGATATTAAATTTTGGACTTTAATTTTGGTGATTTAATAATTGCTTTAATACATGATTTCATGTCTAATTTATGTTTCATTTATGGCATGTCGATGAGTGTTCATACATTGGTTGATAACACGATGTATGAAGCACGTATTTTATACTAACAATGTTTAATTGAGGTTTACCATGGAGTGGATTGCTCGCAACTAAGGTATGTAGCTTGTGTGAATTAATCAGTGTTTGCTAAGCGTGTAATTGGGTGTTAAATTTTGATTAATAGTTGCATATATGTTGTAAAAAAATTAAATTGGAGATGTGTGGATGTTTATGGTAATTAATTGTAGCTATTTCAAGTTTAATGGGTAAGTAAATTATGTAAAATTGGGTAATCAAAACGAATTTTTTGACAAAATAGGTGCAGTGGTCTACACACGGGTGTGTGGAGGCTGGGTGTGATCACACAAGGGTGTGTACAAATTCCACACAGGCGTGTGTGATCAACTAGAAAGTTTTTTGTGATTCAAACACGATTTTTTTAAATGACACACGAGCTAGGGGTACGGCAGTGTGGGTTTTTGGGGATTTAATTTTTTGGTTTTTGTAATATAGTAATCTAATTTGCTTAATTTATAATTTAGTCCTAAAACTTGATTAGATTAATTGAAGCCTTTAATGATAGGAAAACTTGGTATTTTAGGATTCAACTTGTAACTGTTAATATTTGGTAGAAAAATCTTAATTTTAATTTTGAAAATGTACTAAAAGTTTGTAATAGTTATGATTTAATCCCTAATAATAAAACTTGAATTAGACATAGTAAATGAACTCGAATTAAGCTAAAATTTTTAGGGATTGCATAATTTGACTAAAATAAGGTTAGTAACTATTTAGAAATAAAATCGAGATAGTTTAACCTTAGGTGATAAATGACCAAAATATCCTTAGGTTTAATTACTTAGAAAAAGTTTAAGAATGGTTCCCAAATTGCTTTTGCATTAATAAATGATGCTTAATTAGTCATAAATGAGGTGCTATAAGGTTGGGGTGTGCATCGAGTGGTCATTAGCTAGAGAGTCACTTCGGTGGCTAATCTAACGCTTCGAATTCAAATCGGTCCGTCCTAGTCGGGTTTGGGGTGACACATTCATTGCAGGCAGACATGGTGGGGTCAAATCCATGTTCTTCAATGACTGATCGGCCACTCATCTAGAGATAGAACTTTTCCACTTCCAAATTAGTGAAGTGGTTGGCAGCAAAATTGATTGGTGCTTCGGTAGTGCATTGTTGTTTCCTTGATGCCATCATGATAAAATAGCAATGATCCAAATGGTTAAAATAAAAAATCGCAAAAAGAGTTAGAGTACAAATCATTGAATTGTTGCTGAAAAAGCTCAGCCATTCACCAATATAAATGAAAACTCGACGATGAGGATAAGGAAGGAGAGGTTATTTATAAGATTTGAGTATCAACGATATAGAAGAACGTAACTAATATTCAAGATGAAGCTATGGTAGTGGAAAGACGTTTTTACTCTTTTAGGGCATCTGAAATATGGATATTTTGGGGTTAGAGATTATTTGTATAAATAGATCTTCTGGTGAGCTTTTAATCGAAAAATGGGTCGAATCCTACTAAAAAATGTCAACATGTCACGCCATAGCATTTGCATGGCGCAATACAACGATAAATATTTCCCTGAATCAACTACAATATGGTCGTGTCGCACCATAAAGGTCCTATGTCATGCCATGATGATTGATTTCTGGGGTTTTCCTTTGAAACGGTCTTGTTGTGCCATAGCTTTGGTGTTTTGTGACACGCACTTGTTTCCACTCCTTTCGGGTTGTGTCGATGTCCTTCGATCGTCCATTCTTGTCCTCAATTGGCTTCAATCTCACTGTTGCTCTCAGAAACCTATTTTCTCCTAATTGTACCATATAGTTTAATAATGGAATTCTAAAATCTAACTACGGAATAATAATTTACAATACATACAATTGAATTTACTTCCAGTGGGTTAATCTAAGTGATATTATTAGACTCATCCAGTGTCCAATTCCAATGCTCCTCAATTTTCCATGCCTCACCTTTCATTTTTTTTATACAACTCTACATTCTAAAGCTTGCTTCTCGATTTTAGATTCAAAAGTGCCTCTAAAATATCATTTCAATCTCTGCCCATTCACTAAGAAGTTTATGCCATCTCTGGTCATGAGTTCCACAATACCATGGAGAAAGACTCGGTCTATTGTAAATGGTCCTAACCACATTGATCGTAACTTGCCTGAAAATAGTTTTAATATTCAGTTGAAGAGTAGTACCTACTATCCAAATGAAAATGATTTCATTTTAATCATGGAGTCATGTCTCTTTTTATCTTTTTCTTCGTAAAGTTTGGCATTTTCAAATGCCAAATATCAGAACTCTTCTAAGTCACTTAGTTTGAATAATCATGTTTTCTTGGCTAAAGTTGGATCAAAATTTAGTTCTTTGATTGCCCAATACGCCTTCTTCTCTAACTTTATGCCCAATACCCAATGGTGTTTTCTATAATGTTCGATCAGCCCATAGAGCATCATCCAACCTCATGCTCTAGTCTTTGTGGTTTGGATTTACCATTTTTTCCAAGATCTGCTTGACTTATCAATTGGATACTTCTGTTTACTAATTTTCCTGAGGGTGATATGTTGTGGTAATTCGATGCCTGACATTATATTTGGCTAGTGCAACGTCCAGTTGTCGACTGTAGAAATGAGAACCTTCATCACTGATCAAGGCTCCCGGGGTTTCGAATCATGCGAATATATTCTTCTGTAACAATTTCATCACTGTTTTTGTATCATTAGTAGGTAAAACAATTGTTTCTACCTACTTGGAAACATAATCCACATTGAGAATAATGTATTGGCTTCCAAAGGAATTGGGGAATGGTCCCATGAAATCTATGCCCCATACATTAAAAATTTCCACCTCTAAAATCCCATTTTGCGACATCTCTTCTCTTCTCAAAATGTTCCCTGTTCTTTAGCATCTATCACATCTCTGCACAAATTCATAAGCGTCTTTATTTATAGTAGGCCAATAGAATTTAGATTGCAACTCCTTTTGTGAAATTCTCTTGCTCCCCGAAGTGGCCTCCACACAGAAATGTATGACATCCCATTAGAATATCTTCTACCTCTTCTTCAGCTACACTATACTAAATTAACTTATCAGGATATTGCCAGAAATTATATGGCTCCTCCCATATATATATTTGCTAGCATCATATTTAATCTTTTTTTTACGCCCATGCTACGTCCACTGGGAAAATTCCTTGGGCTAGATAATTGACAATATCTGCATACCAAGGTGTTTTTGAAATCAATTTGACTTGGAATAACTTCTCATCAATAAAGTTTTTGTTTGATTCCATTTCCCCATTTCCTTCAACTTCTAATTCTAATCGCGACAGCTGATTTGCAACTTGATTTTTTGTCCCTTTTAATCAAGGATCCATAAATCAAACTCTTGGAAGAGCAAAACCTATCTCATTAGTCTCGCTTTTGTTTCTTTTTTCTTCATGAAGTACGTCAGTGCTGAGTGGTCTGTATAGACATAAACTCAATTCTTCATCAAATATGTTCAGAGTTTCTCTCATGCAAATACTACTGCTAACATTTCTTTCTCCGTGGTAGTGCAATTGCATTGAGTTGGATTAAGTGTATTACTTGTGTAATTAATGGAGTGAAAAACCTTGTCTTT
Organism: Gossypium raimondii; assembly: GCF_025698545.1. Taxonomy (NCBI): domain Eukaryota; kingdom Viridiplantae; phylum Streptophyta; class Magnoliopsida; order Malvales; family Malvaceae; genus Gossypium; species Gossypium raimondii. The sequence continues at coordinate 25,650,792 of NC_068566.1, read as the reverse complement.
ATCTTGTCTCGATATTGCTCCAACTACATGATCACTTATATTACACATAATCACAAAAGGCATTTTCCAGTCAGGACTAACTCTAATGGGTGCTGAGACTAATTTCTTCTTTAAGATATCAAAAGCCTCAACGCATTTTTCGTTGAATTCGAAAGGAACATCTTTCTATAGTAGCTAGCTCAACAGTTTTGAGACTTGTGCAAAGTCTTTTATGAATCGTCTATAAAAGTTGGCATGTCCTAAGAAATTTCTCACTCCTCGAACATTTGTTGGATATGTTAGCTTCTTTATTACTTCAATCTTGGCCTTATCGAATTCCATACCTTTTTTTTTCAAATTTGATCCCCAAGAACAATTCCTTATTTTACTATAAAATGGCATTTTTCCCAATTGAGCACCAATTTAGTTTATTCACATCTTTTTAGGACTCGATCGAGATTGTGTAAACATTCCATCAATGAATCTACATAAATAGAAAATCATCATGAATATGCCTAATCCTTCTTCTAACATGTCAGCAAAAATCACAGTCATACAACGCATGAATGTAGCTGGAGTGTTGCATAGTCCGAACGACATTCTTCGAAAAGCATGCGTTCCAAAAGGACATGTAAACGTGGGTTTTTTCCTGATCATCTGGATGGATAAGGATTTGATGATATCCCAAATATCTATCAAGGAATCAATTATATTCCTTTCCAACCAACCGGTCAAGCATCTAGTCTATAAATGGCAGCGGAAAGTGATACTTTTTAGTTGTATCATTTAATTTCCTATAATTGATACAGACCCGCCATCTTCTAACTGTCCAAGTGGGAACCAATTCATTCTTCTCATTCTTCATTTAGTGGGAATACCAACACTGTTGATTTGACAGTTGACTTGACAGTTGACGGAGTCATCTTGGATGGAAATTTCTCTAACTAACGCAGAGGTTCTTTATATTATCTTTTCCAATCAAGTTGATAGATTTGTTCCAACTGCTTTTCGAGCAGTTTATCAAAAAATCCATCTTCCAGGATTTCTTCAACATCTAAAGTGTAGTCTTCATATTTGCTCAATTATTTTTCTATATGTTCCAACTTATCCTCGTCTACCTCATCGATTCTCATTACTTCTTCTGTCGGTTCTGCTTCTCTGATTTTTCTCCAAGTATAATCGTTGTTGCTCACTATTTCAAGGAGCATCATAATTTCCTATGTAGGTTTTGACCAAAAGCTTCCTCCAACCATTATGTCAAATTGTTCTTTGCTCTCATAATCTAAAGCTGCATAAAAGTTTTGTAATTGTATAATTGTATTAATTTCACCCCCAATGCCTTTCGAACAATTATTTTGAATCTATCTCATGCTTGACCAAGCATTTTGAACGGACTCTATTTGAATTGCAATAGCTCCTCATTTGTCTTTAATTGCACAGGTTATTAGATTGTTTGAACGCCCCATGGCATAGCGGAAAAAATATTCTGACGATCACCAGCCATGAATCCATGCACAAGGAACGAATCGGTGTTGAAACAAGGGCTGAAAAATATACCTTTCGAAAGTGAAAAGCGACGAATAAAGTTGTTGATAGGATCCCTTTTGGAGATGTCAATTCCAAGCTGCAACAATAACGTCTCAGCCTCTACATAATCCACCTAGTCAAAGAACGAATAGCAACAAACTCTTGAACTTTTTCAGAGAGTATGTTAAAAACAGTTGCTAGACCTTTTCTTTTATTTTTTCTCATTGTAACCCTAACTCATTGAGGGATTATTTTCCTTTTATTTTCTTTAATGTCATACATAAAAAAAAACCAAGATTATTCCCTTACTATTAGAGAAACAAATGGAAAGTCAAGAAAAAAATTTATATTCTTTCCAAAAGAATATCACTTTGTATCTCCTTTTATATTTTGACCAAAATTATTATAACTGTTTATATTAATAATTTCAGTAAAATATATACAATTAATATTTTATATGAATTAAATTCATATATTAATTTTAACTATGTTCTCTATTTGTTTACAACAAGTTTGTACGTATAATGTGTTCAATAATTAACCATCAAATTAAATTAACTCAATAATTAGTTTAATTCTTGTGACAGCTAAATAACGTACCAAATGTATTTGAATTCCGTTTGCTTCAACTATAGGGTGTGGCCCTGTAGGCTCTTGTAATGTTAGTAGTAATAGTAGAACATTTCTAATATTACAAGCAATGCATCATTGCTACCCAAGTTACAAAAATTTGTGATTTGACATAACCTTTATGTGACATTTTTCATGTATTATATCATTTTATCATTAATATCTAGATTGGATACAAGTCATGGAATAGTCACACTTGCATAGTCCAATCTCATATTTCTTGATATTCTGAGTAGACTACAATAAATAAATAAATGTGACATCTCATATCAACTTATTCGAGTATGGCCATGCATTTCTAGTCTCATTTCATCAGAGGCCTAAGATATTTCTCCCATTATGTAGGAAGGATAAATCCTATCTTGATCAATCATCTCTTGCTACATAGATTGTGGCATACCTAACATCAGTGTTTATAGTATAACCTATTATGGTAGACGTTTGACTGTCTCAAAATATACAACTCATGATGTTGGGATAATGATGATCTCAAGTCTGAGGATCATATACATAGTTATCGATATGAGTAAATGTTGTGACTATTCATTATAATCCAAGAAACATACTCATAGCGGGTGTCCAGTATGTTGTTCTCTAACACATACTTATATATAGTTTTGAATCTCTATGTCAATGACAACACTTTGTCGTCAATCAACTACACATTAGTCTCAATGCATTATCATTGTTCAAGCCCACAATAATACTTGACTAAGGACCTTTTAAGAATAATCATATTATTCTCAGAACCTTATTATTAACCAATTTATTTATACACAAACAAACAGAAATTGAAATAAAAATAGCAATGTCTTATATTAACAAACAAGATAAAAATGAGTATATGATTACAATCATCTCATAATTCGTCTTTAGGCATACTCTAACATAGGCATGGTATGATCCTTTGTAAGAAACATTGCACAAACTCTTCCTATGTTGTAATAGTTCCCAGAGGTAACACTTCTAACCATTCTCAGATATAACCTCCAAGGGCAAAAGGGATCAGCAGCAACTTGATTGCTTCTTCTAAAACTTCAACATAGCTCACAGTGCTACATATTTGTTCCAAACGTTCCAGAAAAGCCACAGGGTCCATGGTTGAGTTATCGTTAAACTTCATCTTAGTTTATAACCATGTTATAAGGAGGGATTAATCTAAAATGGAATTGTACTCATCACTGATCAGGCAATACTAGGCTTTAGTCTATTTGTTTCGAATATAGTTTTACCCATCAAAGTTGCCATAATGCAACAATCATGTATGTATATATATTGAATTGGAATCATAAAAGTACAGACTGAATTTGGCACTCGTCTACGACTTTCGTCTTTCCTTTCTCTCGAGACAGTCCGATGCCGTCTTTAACTACACTTAATAATTCAATTATAAAACAATATCAGTTCAAATCGAATTTACATTAAAACACAGTAGTAACATATTTTGCAATTTATTCATTTTAGTCCCTGTATTCGAGATACCCATATCTTTCCATATTTAACGTCTGATTAAAATCCAATTCACATTCTTCAATTAGGGACCCTATACTTTCTATCAATAGTATAATTTCATAATATTTTTTAGTTTATTCAATTTAGTCCCTAATGTCACAAAGTTATCTAACAAGTTTAATTTAATTTCTAACTTAGTCTTTATCATTATCTAAGCTTACTAACTACCAATTTATTCAAATCAAGCTCAAAATCATCAATTTCATTTTAATGCCAAGTTGTTAAACATCAACGAATTGAACAAATTAACACATGGGTTAGCTAAATCAAGCTTCCGTTATCATAAATCTATAATAATTTTAAGAAAATAGGTTAGTTACCTTGAATAATCTAATGGTCAAATGCATGTTTGAAAGTTGAAGTTTTCCTTATATTTTTTTCTTAGCTTAGGCGGTGGAAAAAGATGAAGACTTCATCTTTCATTCCACTAAGTTGTTTGTTTGTATTTAGTTTAATGTTTAATTAAACTAGTTAATTATGATTACTTAATTAACCTTGTTTATGTTTTTAAACTGTAATTTTATTAAATAAATGGTCATCATCATCATTTCACACTAACTTATAAAAGAACAATAGTTTAATAACTATTTTAGTCCTTTGGATAATTGTGAACTAGGTCCTCAAGTATTTTCTAAATTAAAAGTCAATAGCGATTAGATTTTAAAATTTAGTCCCTAAGCTTTAATTAATGATTTTATCGGTTAAATTACTTAATCGATCTTTAATATATTTTCATATTACCTTCGTAAATCTTCCTATTTTACCTTCATGGACTCGGTTTACTAAATTTAGGTTTCGAAATCGCATTTTCCTACACTGCCTAAAATCGAGTCATGACCTTGGGTAGGCCACATGGTAACTCCAATACGTTTTGTCTGTTATGATTGCTTAACTTTTGAAATGAACCGAAATCTTTTTGTAATGAAACCACATGTAATGCCAAGGGAAATAAAGGAATTCTAGAAAGAACCATATCATCAAGAGTGTAACTTAGTAACTTTTAGAATGAAATTTTCTAAATGAAATAGGAGAGTTGTAACACCTTCCCCCAAAAAAAAAAAATATATATATATATAACATATGGAATTGTGTTGTGATTAGATACAATAAAATTTTAAGAAAATCAGAAAAGGAGTCAAATAAAAATTTATGAAAGAGAAATTATTGAAAATGGAAATCAATGAAAACTATCAGGGATGTGAAAATGTGGCAAAAAGGACCAAATTGCAAATTATAAAAATTTTGAGGATTAAAGTGTAAAATTAACCAAAAAGAGAAATATGAATCGTCATTGATTATTTGGTATAAGAATAATTTGCAATATGTATTGGTTTGAGGAAACCACTTTTAGACCAAATTGGAAAGATATGAAAGTGTTTGTATATGTTTTAGAGTGTTTTTTAGTTGAATTTTAGCTCCAGGGGGTCAAACTATAGGTACCTAACTCAATTGGTTCGAAAGAATCAAAATAGTGAGCAAAATTCTACGATATTAGGTAGATGTATCGGTACTGTAACACCCCTTACCCGTATTCAACACCGGAATAGGGTACGAGGCATTACCAGAACACATACACTTGTAAACGTATTGAACCGAGTTATAAATATTCATCTAAATTAAAATTTTCAAATTATTAACATACTTTTATAATTCTTCACTATATATCCTCAAAATATTATATTCATATTAAATAGGGCCTACTAGACCCGATACATACTCATGCAATTCAATACTTCATTTCCTTTTCATTCATTTCACAATTTCTCGTGCTTACAATTCAAATCATATCACTAGCAATTTCCTTTTAATTCACTTACAATTCAATATCATTAAAATCAATACTAATACGTATTTACCATTTAACTCAATGTTTATCGATTATACCATTCATTAACACATTTATGAAATTCTCAATTGATACGAGTCACAAAGGCCCAACTCAAGCTCAAGAACGTGATGGGCTCAAATTACCACAAGGCCCAATAACGATGTCAAAGGCTAGGAAAATGCGTACGAAACTAAATGGAATCATTCAAGACTTCATTATCAAGGCCTTAGATGCGTATACAAAGGAAAAAGAAAATCAAGATTCACTTTCTTGTTTTTAAGAAAATCAAGAAACCGAATCTTGGTCCAACCTTGCTGTTTTGAGCGATTTCAAGAATCAAGAAAATCAAGATTTCAAATCTAGGAAATCTTGGCCCAAGAAACCGAATCTTGCAGCTAAGGCGCATTGGATCTCAGTTACGAGCATCAACGAACCAATTTCGGGAGAGAATGGATTACAAGCCCAAATGCTTGAAGAAACAGCCCAATAAGATGTTCCAAGCCCAATCAAGAAATTTAAATTAGACTTAGTTGAAAATCAGGCCAAATTGTCAAAGTGGGCCAATTTGTAAAATTTTATTTTTTTAAATACTTAGTTTAATTTTTAGACTTTATGATTAAATTCCTATGTAAAAAAAATTCAGCCCAAAAAGCCCATTAAAAGCCTTGGCCGAATTTCCCTTGAAGTTAATAATTATGTTTTTTTTTAGTTTTCCTAATAGGGTTAGGAAAATAGATAGAAGGCCTATAATAAGGCTTGCCCGGCCACCTTATACACAATTACCTTGAATTACACATTGAAATCAGATTTTTGTTGAGTGAAAATTCTCTTTGAGTTTCTCCAAGAATTCTCTCTTGAATTTTCTTTGGAAGTAGTTTTAACAATCTTTTTGATTGTGGGAGCCATCTTCAGCCTTCTTCTTGCCATTGTCCTACATTGGAGGGGAGATTAGAACCGTTTGAAGGGAGTTGTGAAATCTTTCTCGATCTCAAGGCTTCTTAGGACTTTTCTTTATTTTCTTGCTGTTTATTCCTCTTTAATTTTTCTGCTTGTGCCGATTCATTGATTAAATTGTTTTAATCTCTCTTGTTGCGTTTCCAACCCTTTCAATCTTTAAGAATCTATTTGGCACCAGTCTTGGGCATCAAGAATCGTTCTTGATTCATAATTCTTCTTTTTCTTGCCGCACAAAACCTAGTTCTACTTCAATTTGGGGTTTCGTGATCTGTTGAGTCTAATTTTTCTGTTTTGTGTTTACTTGTTAGATTCGGCTGATTGGAGACTTTTCTTGAAGTTCAATTTCGTGTTCTTGGCTTTCAAGAATCCCTATTAATAAGTGTTTCAATTCTTGGTTGTGCTTTGGGTGTTTCGTTTCAGATCTGTTGATTCTAAGTTTAATTTTCTGTTTCATTTCAAATCCGAGTGTCTATCATTCTCGTAGGAGTTTCCCGTGACTTGACAATTCAATCTTGGTCCGCACGCAACCCTCTATCATTTGGTATCAGATTTTGGGCGTTTTGGGTGCTCTTGGTTCATTTCTAAACTGATTTCTTTTAAAAAACAGCATATAGCAGTTTTTACCCAGAAAATTTTTTGAAAAAAATTCATTTGAGTGGGTAAACATTGTCTGATTGGCCTGAAATTTTATATTTATATTTTTGGCACTGTGATAGAATATTAAAAAATATTTTCCACAAAAAAAATCAGTAGAAAAAGTCAAAAAATAGAAAAGATGAAATCAAATAAAATTTAAAAAAAATATTCAGCGGGTTGAGTTTAGTGCTGAAACTTTCCAGATAAAATATACAATATTTAAGGACATTCCAGTTTAAATTTTGTGATTTTTGGAGATCGGGAACACCTCGAACGAAGTTGTCAAGTTACTTCACAGTTTTTCGGGTTTTTGGGTATCAGCAATTTTTATTGATTCTTAGCTGTAGGATTTCATTTGTTTTGCTTTTATTCTTCCTTTACACTATCTAACACCTTCTTGTTTCTTGTGTTAGTAGGATTTAAAAGTGTGCACAATTCTTCCTCGGTGCGACACAAATCAATTGGTGTCTCGTTACTTTTTGGACTCCTAGTGCAATTAAGATTCTTTGGTAGTTACGGTTCATACAATTTCTAATTGATTGATATAGACTCTACTAAAGAACTCACAAGACTGAATTCTACCTCTTTGAGAATTTGATTTTCCTTTTTGAGTGATTAACGGTGAGGTTTGTTAATTTTTGAGTGTTGAGTGTTTGTTTTGCAGGTATTCCAAAAAAAAAAATAAGATGTCTAGAATTGGTCAAGTCGTTGATATTTCAGATTCGAGGATGAATCTTTTTGAGGAAGGGAGAATGATACGAGTCACAAAGGCCCAACTCAAGCTCGAGAACATGATGGGCTCAAATTACCACAAGGCCCAATAACGAGGTCAAAGGCCAGGCAAATACATACGAAACTAAATGGAATCATTCAAGACTTCATTAGCAAGGCCTTAGATGCGTATACAAAGGAAAAAGAAAATCAAGATTCACTTTCTTGTTTTCAAGAAAATCAAGAAACCAAATCTTGGTCCAATCTTGCTGTTTTGAGCGATTTCAAGAATCAAGAAAATCAAGATTTCAAATCTTGGAAATCTTGGCCCAAGAAACCAAATCTTGCAGCTAAGGCGCATTGGATCTCAGTTACGAGCATCAACGAACCAATTTCGGGAGAGAACGGATTACATGCCCAAATGCTTGAAGAAATTGCATTAATGATGTTCCAAGCCCAATCAAGAAATTTAAATTAGACTTAGTTGAAAATCAGGCCAAATTGTCAAAGTGGCCCAATTTGTAAAATTTTATTTTTTTTAAATATTTAGTTTAATTTTTAGACTTTATGATTAAATTCCTATGTAAAAAAAATTCAGCCCAAGAAGCCCATTAAAAGCCTTGGCCGAATTTCCCTTGAAGTTAATAATTAGGTTTTTTTTAGTTTTCCTAATAGGGTTAGGAAAATAGATAGAAGGCCTATAATAAGGCTTGGTCGGCCACCTTATACACAATTACATTGAATTACACATTGAAATCAGATTTTTTTTGAGTGAAAATTCTCTTTGAGTTTCTCCAAGAATTCTCTCTTGAGTTTTCTTTGGAAGTAGTTTTAACAATCTTTTTTATTGTGGGAGCCATCTTCAGCCTTCTTCTTGCCATTTTCCTACATTGGAGGGGAGATTAGAGCCGTTTGAAGGGATTTGTGAAATCTTTCTCGATTTCAAGGCTTCTTAGGACTTTTCTTTATTTTCTTGTTGTTTATTCCTCTTTAATTTTTCTGCTGGTACCGATTCATTGATTAAATTGTTTTAATCTCTCTTGTTGCATTTCCAGCCCTTTCAATCTTCAAGGATCTGTTCGGCACCAGTCTTGGGCATCAAGAATCGTTCTTGATTCATAATTCTTCTTTTTCTTGCTGCACAAAACCTAGTTCTACTTTAATTTGGGATTTCGTGATCTGTTGAGTCTAATTTTTCTGTTTTGTGTTTACTTGTCAGATTCGGCTGATTGGAGGCTTTTCTTGAAGTTCAACTTCGTGTTCTTGGCTTCCAAGAATCCATATTAATAAGTGTTTCAATTCTTGGCTGATTCTTTATTATTTTGGGTGTTTCGTTTTAGATCTGTTGATTCTAAGTTTAATTTTCTATTTCGTTTCAGATCCGAGTGTCTATCATTCTCGTAGGAGTTTCTCGTGACTTGACAATTCGATCTTGGTCCGCGCGCAACCTCCTATCATCAATTTTGCAATGAAAATATCATTTTAGCTTAAATAACAACATCAATCCAACTCATCATCCTCTTTTTTTGTCATTTTACACTTCAAGTATGAACTTATTATTTCATTACCTTTCCACACCCATTTCCTATGCTTATCACACAAGACATAAACATATCATTCAACCATAGTTGCAAGCTAGTGCATTGAAACATAATTCTTTTTGGAACTAACCACGTGATAAACCATTTCACTAAAGATTACATAATTTAAACCTTACCTCCCCTTTCATGATCACAAGCATACTTCTATTTAGGCACTTACTATTTCTATGCATAACTTATAGATTTAACGTGGCATAATCCTGCCACAACTTGGCCAAAGCCTAAGCATGTATACCAAATATGCCAGCCAAATAAACATATAACATAAGCATTATAAGCAAGATGAGCACAATATTTATTCATGTATCAAACTTACTAACATGTGTTAACTCAATACCCATTCATGACATTAATTCATTCCAAATCATATATCAAATATACCATACACACATATTATGAAACTTTATTTTCCCACATGAGCTTAAACTGTGACCAATAATGCACAAATATATGCGTCATTTCTATTTCATCGTTTATCAATTATAATCGAGTGTATTACCAATTATATACAAATCATTCATATATTTCCCAATTTTTCCTCCACCTCCTCTCCATTTCTCATCCTTAATGTGTATAACACACTTAAATAACATTATACATACTTTCACTATTTTCCCATATGTAAATTCAAGCTGACTATCTGAGTCAGAGTCAATGATTTATTTATATCTCGAGCTACAAAGCTCCAAATTAAAATTTGTTAATTTTCCTTGAAACTAGACTCACATATATTCTTACCATAAAATTTTCAGAATTTTTGGCTTAGCCAATAAGTACAGTTTATTCTTTAAATTTCCCCTATTTCACTATTCTACAGTTTGAAACCCGCTTCACTAAAAATTAAATATCTCATTGTACAGAATTTTTATAATGTTCTAGTTTGTTTATTTTGAAAATAGACTCATTCATTATTCTAAAATATAAATTTCAGACCATAATTATTTTTTACAATTTTAAAAATTTTCCAAAGTTAGAACAGAGGATTCCGAAATCATTCTGACCCTGTCTCACTAAAATTCAAATATCTCAAAATATATAACTCTTTTGCTTACTTTGTTTCCTTATGTGAAAATAGACTCATTCAGCTTTAATTCCACGTCTCATTCAGCTTCTAATTCAATTTACACTATTTTTAGTGATTTTTCAAAGTCACACAACTGTTGTTATCCTAAACTATTTTGTTGTTAAATTTACTCTTTCATAATTTCATTACTTCATTTCATTGTACCAAAAGGTTGATTAAATATCGAGCAAATTGTTAATCACATGGTCTTATTCTATTACACTTAATCATTACGTGATCACATGTATTTTCACTTAGCCAATTTCCTGATGATCACTTCGGAATAATAACTGTTACATGGTGGATCAGCACATAGCACCACCCTTATAATCAATTACATCCGGTGGAATCAGCATATAGCAACCACCTTTATTTTAAATGATTTCCGGTGGAGTCAGCACATAACAACCACCTTTATAATCAATAATACTCAGTACACGTAGTACCCTGCACATAGTACTACACACGTGACCATTACTATCACTTTCACATAGTGGCCTGCACACAGTCCGCGCCACACATGTGATCATTACTGTCACTTCATTCGTATCTTTTCTATTCCGAAGGTTCAACCAGGAAATTTTTCACTTTTTCTCACTTTTCTTTTTCACTAATCAAAGTCAATTTCTCGTCTTTCTTGATTTATAATCACACATTAAACTTATAAACACTCACATTATTCAATCTAGTCCAAAAATCACACTTTGGAAAAATTACATTTTTACCCCTAGAGTTTCACAAAATTACAATTTTGCCCCTAGGCTCTTAAAATAATTTTTATTCAATTAGTAGTCCACAATACTCACTTATTCACACACTTGTGACATATTTTATAACTTTTACAAATTAATCCTTTTAAGCATTTTCATCGAAAATCACTTAGTAAAAGACATTCATCACACCCCAAACATTCATATTCTTCCATAAAACATCAAAATACATGCATATCTTTCATGGGTAAATTTTTAAACACAAACCCTAGTTCAAAATTTTTAAACACAAACACAAACCCTAGATCTTGTTACGAGGATTTCAAAAACGTAAAAATCATTAAAAACGAGGCTAGAACGGACTTACAATCGAGCTTGGAAGCTTGAAAAACCTAGTCATGGTTTATTCATGCAAAATTCAGCCATAGCTTGAAGATGGACGAAAATTGGCTTTTAATTTTGTTTTTAATTCATTTTAATAACTAAATGACCAAAATGCCCTTAATGAAAACTTTGGAAACATGACTAACCACGTCCATTTTTGTCCACCAACTTAACCAATGGTCTAATTACCATATAAGGACCTCCAATTTAAAATTTCATAACAATTGGACACTTCTAACATGTAGAACTCAACTTTTGCACTTTTTTACAATTTAGTCCTTTTTACTAAATTGAGTGCCCAAATGTCGAAATTTTTGAACTAAATTTTCACAAAATCATTTCGTGAAATTATAGACCATAAAAATATAATAAAAATAATTTTTTCCTCGTTGAATTTGTGGTCCCAAAACTACTGTTCCGACTAGGCCTAAAATCGGGCTGTTACAGGTACTTCTTCAGAGGTACCTATACATCTCCCAAAAGGTACCTGTATTTTTCCAGAGGTACATGTGCCTCTGTTTTAGTCTTGGCAAACTGCATTGTTTTGGCCTGTTTTGACTTTCAAAGGCCTGTTAAGTCTCAGACGCCTCTAATCACCCTTAACCACTTCTAAATGATTTTAAGATGTTTTTAAAGCCTCAATATTTTTCCAAAACTTAATTTTATGAGTATATAAATTTATTTCAAGATTTTCGTTTCATTTGTGCTTCAATAACATCTCTCATTCGTACCGTACACCTCGAAAGGGGTGTTACATTTTTTACGAAAAGAGGAAAGATGGAACTGATGTGTAAATAGGATATGGGGATAAGAAAAGTAATTTTCTTTACTTCCCGCTAAAGCTACATTGTCTTACTCTTTTATTTAAAGCACATAATATAAGAATATTATGTGAAAATTAATTCTCCAAAATTTAAAACAAATGCCATGTCATAATGAGTTAAATAATCAACGGTACAGTGAAAAAATTAAAAAATTTAAATGAGTGGCTAAAATATAAACATGCTAAAGTTTAGTGACTAACTAGATAATTTACCTTTTAATTTGATTAGAGATTAACAATAATGGCACAAAATGAAATTTGATTGATGCAAAAGAAATTTTTCTATAATGGCAAAACCACAAATGGCTTTTTTGAGTTTTGCATGATAAGTATGACGTGTTAATAAGAATATTTATTAGGTCAACTGTTTTTTATTTTAGGATAGCCCAACTGAATTTTTAAATTTGAATTAATTTTGCTAGAATAATTTTTGAAATTTTGAAGTTTACGGGTTGAAATTGCTCATATATATAAATTCAATGATGGCATTTACTAGTAATAATGATTAGCCAAGTCGAATATGATTGAGAAAATTGTAATCATAACATTTATTAAGGGAATGGATAGACAATTATTCGGGGAAGAAAATTTTGCTAAAGTGAGGTTGTATATTAAGTAAAGTATAAGAAAATCAAGATTTTCCATAAACATAAATCAGAGTTCTCTCATAATACGAGCCTTGAATATCTATAAATACAACATTTAATACTACACGAAAATACAAAATCCCGACCCACCTACATTAAATATTTCCCTTTTACCCACAATTAAAAGAGCAACATTCATGGGATAGGTAATTAGATTGTTTATCAAAATCTTTTATACCTGGATGTCTGTATGCAGTACTACAGATCCACACTCAAATATCCAGCTTATCGAGATTGATCTTGCTTGCGGAATTCTGGATGAGCTCCTTCCTTGCATCCACCTAAAAACAAATTAAAGCTAACTTACAACTCTTAAAATATTACTATGCATGAATGTGACAGAATTATGTGAATAAAATAAAGGATGCATAGCGCAATACATACGGGAATCCTTTTGGCCTCAACCAAATCCAGATTTCCCAACGGTGGTGTTCATGCTTACAAGAGCGGGGCAAGATAATAGAAGTACCACCAAATTAGAAACAATTAAATGCGCCTATTGCACTTGATTGGCTGATGCCACGATCTTTTGGTCAACGGAAATAGTGGCACATCAATGTAAATAACCTATCCATGAACTAGATAGGTGATCTACGTACCTGAGCTCCCATAAGGGATGAAAACACTCTATTAGCTTCAGCCGCATCTTCAACCACTAATTGCTTCAGTAGCCTTTGCTCAGGATCCATTGTTGTTTCCCACAGCTGAGCTGGCATCATCTCACCCAAACCTACATTACAACCATGCTTATTCCAATTAAAATATGCAACCAATGCTGAATATCAAAAACTTATAAATTCCATATTTCAGTGAATCTTAATATTGCCGGAAGAAATTTTTGTGAGAAAGGCTCAACTAAAAACTGCATCATTATAGTTAAAAACAACAAAAAGAAAAAGAAAAGAAAAGGTGAAATGTAAGCAAATTACAGCTTTTTATATTTTTAGTAGTGATTTCTCTACCTATCATATATCTTAGTTTCGTTCTATTCTCAAAATGAAACTCATTTTCTTCTATCACATTTTTTAACAAAATACTTATTGTTAGATGTTATTATCCCACATCAATTGAGCATTGCGTTTCCCGCGGCCCTCCATTAAAGTCGAACCCTCCACCTACAGACAATTGGTTTTAGGTTGCAAGTTTAACAAGATATAAGAGCTCAGATTCAGTTATGTTGTTCTTCCTGCCTAACTCAATGTGAGCTTGATGACCCATAGTGAGGTTGTCCACAAGTAGACCTAAGAGCTACACGTGAAGGAGTGCTAAGTGGTGTTATTCAACATCTGTTTTATGTATTTAGTTTCTTATGGTCTTGTATTAAAGTAAAACCCCTCCACCTATAAAAATGTATAAAATGCTGGAAGAGGAAGGACTCCTATAAAATTTGCACGTCATTGCCCCTCTTTTCCTATAATTTGATCATCTTTTCTGATATGATATAAAGTTTCTACCTAAAGAAAAGTTCTATAATAACCAACTACTCTTTTAATACAAGGGAAGGAATCCTAGTGAACTCTAACAAGATGTTTTCATGTTGTCATAAAGAGTTCGCCTATAAAATGTTTTCTGTTTTTAAGCTTCTATCAAATTGAAAAATTAATGAATGCCAAATTCAAATAAGTGGACGAAAGCTTTCTTCAAGCTATGACAGGCACTTCGAAATTCTGAAAAGAATCTGTCTTCCTTCAAAATGAAATTGTCAATATAACCTTACTGCAAAAAGAGGACAACAAAGATTTTATCCTTGCCTTTGAATCTCTGAATGTTGTATGATGCATTCTGCGGGAACAAGCTCAAGACCTTTTGAAGGTCTGCATCATGATAACAATAGTGTACTTGTTTTCCCCTTTCAACCTGATCATTGTAGCAAACCAGGAGAGAAATATATAAGCAAGCTATGAAATAGATTAAGTCCCCAAAATCCAGTGTAGCCACCAACAAACCTTGTAAAGAGGTGGAACACCAACATAAATGCAACCTTCATCAAATAAGGCTCTCTGCAAAGATCATAGGCATATCAATTTGTTTATCATTGTACCCACTAAATTGTGACACCTTTTAACACCGTCTACCTGATATCTGAAGAAAAATGTCAGAAGCAGAGTTCGGATATGAGCACCATCTACATCAGCATCTGTTAAGATAATGATCTTATGATACCGTAGGCTTTCTATTTTAAAATCCTCTCCCTGGGATTAAAAAAGATACAATACATGATATCATCAGTAATTTTCAAAAAGAAATTAAGCAAAATAACAACAAAATAAGTACCTTCACCCCAAGTCCAAGAGCAATAATCAAATTTTGAATTTCTTCGTTTTTGTACATTGCTGCCTCATCCCTCCTTTCAATATTCAAAATTTTACCCCTCAGAGGAAGGATGGCCTGAAACAACACAATTTCAGGCTAAATATGCTATATATGTCACAGGTAACTCTAATAAGTAAGGCAGGATTGCTATCCTGAAGAATAATCTATAGGTGCAAAGATAAGAATCATTTCATCTATGTAACTATTGCAAAACCACCAACATTCACAGAATAGAGGTCTACAACCCTGTTGCATTACAGAGTGTTATCGGAAATGAAGAAAAGAACATACACGAAAATAAGAAAAGAAAATACACTGATGAAAGTTACTTGTATTTCATCTCTAGGGTTAGCTTGTTTGTATACAAGTTTACATAATCTAAATAGGGGAAAAATCAAATAAAATAAAATCTAGTCCTAGAATTAAGCCTAAGAATCTGTAATAAGGAGCACCATTTAATCAGTCAATTGTGTTTGGCTGACTAAAGTATAAACTCATGCTAAATGGCCACTTCCCAAACCATCTTAAAATACACCATAAGCCAACATCTTAGGTCAAAACACTTAACCATCTAGAATCACCATGTGCCAGAAAGCATATCATGTATTTTGAGTAATTTGCATTGCGTAGCATAATAAGATCCACAAAGACATAACCGCAGTAGCATGCTACAGAGAAGACACAATATAAAGAATGCTAAGCTTAAGTGCTTTCTACCATGTAATAAGAATATAACTTAAAAGAAAAGAGGACTTCTGTGAAAATACAACATGCTTTACATGGTAACCTAAAGCTATGGGCCTCCTCAAAAGTTAAATGTCCCATTGGAAATGTACCTTTAAAATTTAACACAGCTAGTCAAGCAACAACATTGACACGATTGTTTGGACTTTAAAGAGCATTGGTCAAGTAGAAACATTGATAGCAGCAGTGGTACCTTCTCTCTTCCCTTGTTCTTTTGTTGTTAGACCATTCTCTCTTCTCCTTCCTTTCCTACTCATTCTCTTCCATACTATTTACTTTTTATTCCCTTCTACTCACTTCTTTCACTTCCTTTTGCTGCACTGAAAATCATCAAGGTGTCTCAAACGCATATCCCACATCCTCATCCATTGAAACAAGGACCAACCCTAAACTTACAAGCCTGAGTAGGGATTCTATGTACTAAAAATTGACGAAAGAGCTACAACTATCATAGTATTTTATTATTTCAGTCTAATTGATTATCAGACATGGATTACGGGCTAGGATTAATAATTATCTTCAGAGTTTTTAATATAGGGCTAGGATTGAAGCTTTATTTGTAACTCTAGTACAAATACGTTGTAAAATAGATTTACGGCTGGAATGTAGTACTGCTAATGAATCTTATTATGGTTAGAAAAACCCTTTCATGATTATGGACACACAAACCGTGCATTACAAGGAAGATTGGAGGAGCAGTTGGTGCATGCCCTTGAATTAAATGGGATGGAACTAAGAATAATTTTTGCTAATTTCAATGGGAAAATGCTTGTGGGAAACAACTCAGATTGGGTACAGGGTGCACCCGATTCTTTGAACATGCTTCTTGAGATTGGCTTTTGAAGAAGTGGTGGTGATGGCAATGAAAGCAGAAGAGGAAGAAGAAAAGTTGCAATAACAACAACCAAAAAGACAAGAAAACTGAAAACTGCGATCAAAAAGAGAAGAAAAAGAGAGCAGCAGCTAGAAAGAGAAGGAAAAGAAAGCAGCAGCAGGAAAGAGAAGGAAAGAAGCAAGGGAAATGTGGCAGAAAAGGTTTATGGGCTTGAATGATGTTGGCCCAAAAGATTTTTATATCAAATCAATTTAAATTAAAGTGTTTGATGGCCTAAAAAGGAAGGGTTGACCCAAAGTATTGTTAATTGATAATAATTAAAAATAAATTTGATAATTTAAACATTTTAAAAGAAATTCACTTTTATAAAAATAAGAATTCTTATTTATATAAAATACAAATATATTATATATTATATATTATAATATTTAATATAATTAAATTTATATATTAGATATATAATATTTTATAATTATTATAGATAATCTACAAGATAAAATTATATTAAGAATCCATGTACCCGTATCCTCGAACCCTTTTTAGCCTAATCCCCATGTCCTAGTTGGCATGCCTAACACTTGGATAACAAAAGAAGAGCCTAAGAGAGATGATCCATAAATGTTTGCTGAAGAGATGAAGTTTTCTTGCCAGAATCAAGTTTTCCAATCTAGGGAGAATGAAGCAGTAGCTACTCCTATTATGTTATTTTATCATTTCAATCTTATTAATTATTATACAAGGATGCATGGCAATCTTTAGAGTTTAAACCTAGGGCTAGAATTAAAGCTTTATTTGTTGTAACCGTATTATTAATAAGCTATAATTTTTTTGTTTAATAGACTTCAAAAATTAGAGGTTCATTTAACCATATGTTTTCCAGGAGTTCAACTTTTATCTTACTCATTTTCAGCCTTAGTTCTATTGATTTGTTGGTTTTCTCCCTAAACCTCCCAAAAACGGCCTAGCTAATTTGGTCCGATTTTGAGTGACCGCCACCTTCATATGTTTCACAAAACTGTTGACATGTAATGCACTAAAATGTTCTTGTTTTTTAATTAATAGAGTTTAGAAACTAGATGTTTATCTCAACTTTTATCTTACTTGTTTTCAGCCTTAGTACTATTTGATTTGCAGCTGCTTTCTCCCTAAACCTCTTTAACAATGGTCTGGTTTTAAGTATTGCCACTTTCATATGTTTCACAAAACTGTTAACATAAAATAATGTATTAAAATGCTATAATAGCAAACTAAAAAACTTAGTGGGCAGATGAAAACATTTGCACAACAATACCAGTCCTATTGTGGCATCAATTGGTTAGAATCTGCAGCTATAAGCATCATGAGACTAGCCAATTGTCAATATGTATGACAGATTTCATAAGCAAAGTTCTCCCACTCCACTACACCTTATCTTTATATGTACAGAAGGTGCGACTTTTAAAATTTAGTACTTTTTAACATCCTAGTTTCTGCAAGCAAAAATATTTTCCATCAACGCTATAAAAGAAATGCTTAAATAATTGAAGCCTAGATACCAGAAACATCCAAAAAATTTTCTGGCATGTTTCAAGAAATTGCTTGACAACTAAATTGAATCTGTTCTACCCAATTCCCATGGAAAAGTATTACCTGAAAGCGCCTATCGCGGCCTTGCTTGGCACTGCCACCAGCTGAGTCTCCTTCAACTATGAAAATCTCTGCATAATGTAACCATAAAGATAATTTTTAGACACTCACAAGTAGCAGATGGAATGCATTATCATTTATTTTGAAGCATGTAGAATCCACAAAAATGAAAAATAAAGTCCTAGTTAACTTAATCCCTCAACCAGCATAATTTCATTCTCTGAGAACTGAATTTTCTTGAAAAGATATGCTACATGTCTTGGTTCAGATATTTGCTATTTTAATCATAATACTAAAACCAAAAGGACACCAAATACCTTGGTTCTTAATATGGAATTCCAGAACCTAAAATATCCTATGCAATTGCACATTAATACCCCTCCCAAAGTTCAAGCAACAAACATCATCTAACCACAGGCAAAAATATTTAGAGAGAAACTACTCTTTGCTCAGTATTCAGAAAGAATATATAGAAAGGTGCAAAAACCATTCAAAGGGAAAAAGTTCATAGAAGTATGTACAACAAAACTATATCTCATGTAAGGATGTTGAGAAGGAGAAAATAATAAAGACAGAAAAACCTTCAGCAAAGAGAATTTGAAAAATATTATGCTCAAAAAATGAAAACAGGTATTTCTTTTACTCTATTAAGCAATTGCAGCAAATAATAATAATAAATCATTAAAATACAACACTGAGAATTGAAACTAGATGAAACACCAAAAATTGATCTTTACTCAATTGGCAATTGCTATAAGGAACACAAACAGAACTTAGTAACAAGATACCAAAATGGTTGAATCAATAATGAGGCCAATTATGCCAAGTGAGAAATGAAACTACAACAAGAACACAATTAATATGAGAAAATTCCCATAAAAACCCTCATTATGATCCAAATGCACCTACCATATAAGTCAAAAAAAAAATCAAATGGAAGCAACATTTACCAGATTCTTCTGGATTTGTGGATGAACAATCAGCCAGTTTTCCAGGAAGAGATGATGATTTTAACACACTCTTTTGCCGGACTAATTCCCTTGCCCTCTTTGCTGCAAGAGCTGCCTGTTTGCAAAACAACAACATGAGTTCATCATTGTTATGTAGTTAGTGCCAGTAGCAATATAAAGCCCTTAGATAAGGTAACCAGTGAGTCAATAACAAGGTCAAAAGAAAGTTTATAACAGATGAAGAAAGTACCTTGAAAGCATTTAGGGACTTGGAAAGGATTGAATCAAGTACATCTGGATGCAACTCCAAATATTCAGTAAGAAACTCTTGAACAGATTGATCAACCACTTTTCGCACCTCAGGATTTCCCAATCTTGTCTTTTATTGATAAATAAAAATTCATCATGTCATCATAACAGCAATGTAGTACATGCACCAGATTCAAGCTATCAAGAGCATCACTATGCAAGAATAATAGGATTTTATGAATACCATGATATACAAATAATACCTTAGTTTGTCCTTCAAATTCTGGATTTGACACTTTCACAGAAATAATGCATGTCAGTCCCTCCCTAACATGTTCACCACTTAAGCTAATATCCTTATCCTGAAAGATACAGAAGATGAATATAAGAGCATAGATCAGAAGTACCTCAAACCATCCATGTGCAAAATAACTGTTAAACTTGAATCAACAACGTCAATAAACACATTTGAAGTATTTAAAGTGCTTTAATTACTAATTAGACAGAACAGAATGATTTAACTACTTTTTGCTTAGACCTTAAAAGCACATTAACAGAGGTTTGCAACTTAAATGGCTTTGCTTCGGCCTGAAAAGGTGCAGATAAAGGTTTTTATGATGAAAGCTTTTCAAAATCTATGCCGACCAAGCCAATACAATCTTCCAAAATAAACACAATCCTTGTAGATCTTTCCTTGGAATATGGGACGAATAATAAAAGTTAGTTGGTACTCCCCATAGCAAAGAAGAAAACTGCTCTAAAGAAAAATAAATAAAAAAAGTTCAACAAAAGGTGAGCAAGAACAGAGATCTTCCAAATAGAAAACATCAATAAAGATACCTTGATAATCTTAGACTTTTTTCCAAGGTTATTGAGGACTCTTGTCAATGAAGCCTTGACCCCTTCTATATGTGTGCCACCATCAATGGTTCGTATGCTGTTGGCATAACCCAACATTGTATCTGAATATGCATCTGAACACCTAGTAGACGATGAACAAACCAGCCAAATCACATGGATTATTCAGAGAATAATACGAAACACAGTAGTACATCATAGAAAATTAGACACCAAGCACGTCCTGAAACTGACATCCTTGTGTATATGGTTAACCTAGCACCCTTAAATGTATATATATATAGATTCCATCAAATAAACTCTCCAGTAAATGCATGAAAGGTATGAATTTAGTAATGGCAGGTGTTGCTAATTCTTCAAAGGTAAACAAACAGCACTTATTATGTTTAAAATATATGGTATGAGAGATGATATTTGTTTATCGTGAAAAAGACATCAATATGAACAAAGTGATTAGTGGTTTACCACTGGAGAGCAACATCAATTATGGTTCCATCTATTTGTCTGCTGAAACCTAGCACATCATGAAGTGGTTTCTGAATCAAAGAACCAGAAGTTACATGCAAATTTCAGATATAGATCCAAGCATTCTAGATTGCAAAAGCAGAATACACTTGCAATAATACAATTTGTGAAGATCCACAGATGAAAAGCACTGCAAATCAAGAATTTGCATCAACCTACTTTTATTTCATCAGTAATTTTGCAACAGATAATAATAAATTACCCAAAAAGAAAAGCTCAGTTTTCCAGCCAGAACTTAAATACCGTATCTGGGACAAAAAAGCAGGCTGAGGAATACAAAGTTTCCATCATGTAAGTGAGAACTCATGACTTTATCTCGCATACTAGAGCCTCTAAGGCTGAAAGACTGGAAATCCATTTATAACATATGCACTGCTCCCCAGACCCAACAGAATATAAGTTCATCAGTAATAATAATTACATGAGAACATGATCACGACATATTACATTTATTTTTGCATGGATTATAAATTCCCAAGTAACCTGGTTGTTCTGCACTTGCCTATTAGCAAATTTCAAAGCCTATAATGGCAGTAATTCTTACTTTTACCATCATTTTGGTGTTCTAGAACAAATAATGATAATATTGACGAACTAAAGCCACATATGGTGCAATACATAGCCTCGTAATTGAAAACCTATCAACTTCATGCACCTTTTAGAACAATATAGTGCCATCAAAACTATCAAATATATAAAAATATGGGCAGAATAGCCTTCCATTTCGATTTTTACATGAGCAAACACCTTGAAACAGGTTATTCATTGGTAACCCCGAAACAATTGTTGAATAAAAGGAACCTTGCCCCTAAGATGATCCCATCATGACAAAAATTAAATTAAAGGATATAAATCTTTATCTTTAATCCTCCCCCATGTCAAATTTTCTCAAGAAATTTCTAAGCATTCCATAAAATCAATCAAGTGAACCATCACTATCAACTCATAACCCATTACTCAGGTTCAATAACTAATAACTATATCATTTAGTAGTAAAGGGACGAAAACCATCTACAATTAGCAAAATTAAGTTCTTGTTACATGTTTCCCATGAATCACTTTATGCATATAAATATAACAGGATGAGGAAGTGGGAAATTAGCATAAAAGCAAACAAAAGGATAAGGAAGGGGATGACCAAGGAACAATTCATAAAATATAGAAGAATGCGTGGAAAGAGAATGAGAGATAAAAAACACAAGCCCAAACCTTATCAGCATTTAGCCATTTCACATATTCAAACAGTCCCCCAGCAAAGAAATATTCATTATAAAGGCTCTTCTCTGGATCGTTATCTTCTTTTTTAAGAGTGATAGTAAGCTGCAAAGGTCAATTCAAAAAAGTAAAGCTATAACACCAGAAGGTATGGTCTCAGATTTATACTACATTAGGAAGTTGACAGACAGGAAAATTCCTAAGATGATATTCCCTTTTATGTTTGGCCATTACAATGAAATATCACAATTAATGTAAAGCATTATGGGGATTGATCATAGAATAGTGACCTGACTAGATGTGATAAATTTACCTTAGGGTTCAGAAAAGCAAGTTCTCTAATTCGTCCAGCAAGTGTGTTGTAGTCAAACTCAATTGCAGTGGTAAAAACTGCGGGTTAAGTTAAACCAAAAGAACAAATATTAAATCATAAAATCTGATTATCCTAAATAACTATGAAATTTTTTTTTTAAAAAAACAAAGGGCATACTTTTATTGTCAGGCCAAAACCAAATGCATGTCCCTTGACGATCCTTTGATTCAGTCGAAAGCCCATGACATGTTAGTGCCATTACAGGCTTCCCCCGTGAATATTTTTGCCGGTATTCCATTCCATCTCTCCAAACAGTGACTTCTAATGCCTGCAAAGAAAGAGATGGTCAACTTAAAATAAGTGATCATCAACTCCTCCAAAACCTTGATTAAAATTTAGCAAGAAATCACTGCCACCATAATAAAATATCTGATACTCTCTTGAGTACAAATATTAGTGTTCTCAGTCAAGATTTATGCATAAAATATGAATGGAAATGAAGTTAGAAGTACACTTTATCATAACCTGAGCATAGTACATATTATGTTCAAGGACATAGGAAGTAACAAAAGAAAATTAATAAACAAATCAGAAGAGAAAAATTCAATGACCAATAGCCAAGAGGCTCAAATGGAAACCAAGTTAGTCAAAAGCAAGGTACAGTCAAGGCAATATGCCCTAAGGTCATCTTCGTCTCCCCTAAAACCATTCGCTAGAGAAAATGTTAGGTAAGATTATTTTAAGTAAATAAATATTTAGAGAACAATATATATCTTGTACGTTAGATATTATGGTATAGCCATAAGTGTCAAATTTCACTGTACATGGATTTTAGTTTGTAGATTACGTGATGGCATAGAAAGTTAACCTTGCATTATTCAACCATAAACCACATTGGAGAAGAATAACTCAATCTACAAAGGATAAAAGAAAAAGACTCAAATGATGTAAATGAAACAAAGGAAAAGATCCATGTTGGACAGACCCAGTTTCCAGTCTGTCAATGCTTCAAAGACGCAGAAAATAATAAATCAAGGTGATGACAAGACAATAAGTACATGGAGGATAAGTGGCCTCTAGTTTTTGCCAATTTTTTGTTCAATTTCATTGTTTTAGCCTTTTAAGAGGGAGGACAAGATCAGAAAATTATGCTCTCATATATGAGCACCATTGCTGTAAATCTCACACAGAGTTGTCAGTTACCTTCATCAACAGCACCCCCCCCCCCAAAAAAAAAAAAAAAAAAATAGAAGATTAAAAAATACTCTATTTTGCTTTCATCTTTTTTGGGGGTTTGAGGCATCTTCTAGAACCCAAAATCATTTAAGAAAATAGATGAGTGCCTAAGCCTATCCCACTCTTGACAACTGAGATAAATAAAACTAAATAAAACCAGAAATGAGAAAATTGTAAAATTTGAAATATTATTCATACCTCGGATAAGGCATTAACCACAGATAAACCCACACCATGCAAGCCACCAGAGATACTGTAACCACTACTTAAGCCACCAAACTTGCCACCTGCATGTAACACCTGCAGAATAAGATGAATACGTAACTAGCATAAAATAATCCATTTTGTAAAAGAAAAATGTAATACATTCAAAACCCAACTAATTTAACAAATATTATTCTCATCAAAGCAAACACAACCTTCCAATACTTATGTCTGCTTTAAGAATTTAGACATGCAATACCGATCACCTTTTGCACCAATTAGAACATGTCCTTAGTCTATTGAGAATATGGCCCCCGGTCTTTTACAAAAAGGTATTAGACAAAGAATTTAGAAGCTATATTTCTCACGATTCCTTCAGCAAATACACCACTTACTTTTATGACATTTAGGAAAACGAATATTAAACAAAGAAGTTTTGGTAGAAATTAACTCACATTTCCATCATTCAAAGTAACCATCAAGATTTGAATATTATAGTTATACAATTCATGCAAATTTTCTAAAAGCAGAAAATTTGATCCAGTATTTTGAAGACATTACAGATGGTGTATATCTCACATTTCCTTAAGCAAATAGACCATGCATTTTTATGACAATCTAGCAGTCTAAAGCCATGCCAATGGATTAGAAGGTTATACAATGAGGTAAAATGGAGAACTACAAGAATGCAAAAATATGCATCCTCCTTCAAAGCACCCTAAGGAATACCCGAAGCATGGTATCAAAATCCATGCAAATCAGAGATGCAAGACCTAGCCAAGAAAATTACAGGACCAACAAGGAGAGTGCTTTATTTATATGACTTTCTTGAAGAAGTTCCTCAGAAACTTCAATATTAAAACCGAAAATGGCTACAGGATTGTTTATGCTTTTTACCGTCAACACTGTTTCCAAGGCAGATTTCTTTGTGACAGGATGGAAATCAGTTGGAATCTGCAATTCATCAGTGCTACCAAGTTAAAAGCAATAGGAAAACACATAATAGTAGGCAGAAGTAACAGATAGCTTTTAGCCATAATATCTGGAAGTAAAACAATCGAAATTGTCTACATTGCAAACACATTATGACCAAGAGTAAGTTTAGGTCGCATATACCAAGATTATGACAAGAAAATTCTTATTGACTGTTCGTACAATTAACATCTCAGGATAATGTACTGAGCATGAATAAGTGATCTAGACATATTGACTACAAAAAGATATATGCTGCACACATAGAGAAAACAAGGTATTGGAAAAAATAGACTGGACACTAAAGTTAAATTCACAGGATAGAAATTTTTAAAACACATTTGACAACAAATGCAATACTAACTAACATCATTTCTAGCAGTAAAATAATATAAGTTGCATACCCCACGCCCATTATCAGTTATGCTCACGGAACCATTTGAATGTAAAACAACATCTATTTGTGTTGCAAAACCTGCTTGAGCCTCATCAACAGCATTATCCAATATCTCGTATACCTAATAGGAAGAAGTAAAATCAAACGTCTAATGAATTTTACCACCAAAGTTACTAGAAATATCAAAAGAAAAAAAAAAGAAAAAGAAATTACCAAATGATGCAAACCACGAGGACCTGTACTTCCAATATACATTCCGGGTCTTTTTCTAACAGGGTCCAATCCTTCCAGAACCTAAAGATGTTACAAGACATTCCTTAGAACCAAAACTAAGCAATGTAATAACAGCACCAAAACTAAATTAAAGAATGTATTAAAAGAGGGTACTGCTTTTCAAAATTACCTGAATTTGCTCAGAGTTATAAGCTTTCGAGCTTTTGCGTCCATGAAAAGCTTCAGTTGTGATGTTAGAAGACATAAATGCCCTTGGCGTAAGTACATTTTGAACTGGAAACCAGCAAATGCTCTTCAATGCAAAGTTTGTCCTGCAAAATCAGTGACAAATAGAAAATGAGAAAAGTCAAATAAAAACAAAACCCGCATTAACCATTCACCCAACTTCGCATTCTTTCCCACTTAATGGAGAAAAAAAGGGGGAAAAAGGAAAATCGGTGAAACGAGAGAAAAGAAGAAAAACCTGGGGTGGAAGAAGATGGAATAACGAGGATAGGAAGCGAGAGAATGAAAAGAAGGCAAATGAACAAAAAAATGAGAGCGAGAGGCCATAAGACGAAGAGGAAGATGAGGATAAAGATATCGCGGAAGAAGCGCCATCAAACAGCGGCACTTTGGGTTTTAGAGTGTTTTCTTCGATCTTTGACTCCACGCGAAATGTGATTTATAAATCCTAAAAACCTCCTTCGGTTTCCCTTTTTCTCTATTAAAACCCTACAGAGTAATTAGTGACTGGAATTATGGTTATCTTAGTCAGTATATTTTTTTTTTTAAATTCATTTTTTGGGAAATTTATTTTAATGTTTTTTAGTGTATTTAATATAGTATATTTTTTAAATTTATTTTTATATAAAAATAATAATATAAAAATTTTAATATGAGCAAGTCGGGTCAGGCTCGAGTTTTAGTATTTTTATTCGGGTCAGATTTGGACAAAATTTTAAGTCTATTTTTCAGATCAAGGTCGAATCTAGAAAACCACCCTAAATTTTTTACTTGGTCTGACCTAACCTATAGACAACATTAAATACAACAATAATGTATGTGACTATTATACGATAATAATAATACAAGAAAATTCCTTATAGCTAGTCATTTTAGTATAGTGTCCAATTAACATGTATTTAAATCTAAGCATTGAATCAATATCTCATACTTATGATAACATGATAGCAAGATAAATTCATATTTTTAATATATTTATTTTTAGCTAATTATCGAATAAAATGCTATTAAATTTGGATCTTTTTATCAAGAATGAAGTTGGTATGTTGAATTCAAACTCTACAATAAGGGATAAATTGAAACAAAAAGTAAAGAGGAGAGCTTGATTGAAAGATTGAAGATTCAAGGATGACGGGATAAATATTGAATATTTAAGGATGTCTGGATAAAGATTGAATGATTTTTATATTGTTACAACTCTATAATTAGTTTAAATTTAGTCTCTAGTTTAAATTTGATTTTTAAATTTTGAATTATTTAGTGATAATATTTAGAAAAAATCTAACTAAATTTTAGCACTAAAAATATATATAAATACCTAGTGGCTCCAGCTAATTGAACACACATTTTGCCTTAAGCATTTAATAAATTCTTTTTTTCTCCCTTCACGCGTGTTCCATTCTACTATTTTAGTTCTTTTTCTTTTACTTTCAACTTTTTGATTATTTGTCTTCCAAGCCCTTCCTCTTTCCCACTTTTCACAATTCCATTTAAACTATTTATTTTCAAGCATGATTCTTTTCATGATAACTAAACCCTCTTTAGCCTTGGCCCGGTTACCGCTTCGACAAAATAATTGTGAGATATGAACCCCCACTAAATACTTTGCAATTAGGTATTCTCTCTCTCCGATATATGGTATAGTACAAATTCGTCCCTCAAAGTTGATTTGATTTCAATTCAAAAAGCCTGCGTTGCGTTGGAATAGTTTGGCGAACAATTGGGAAGTTGAGTCGGCGGTGCAATATTCAAAATCTCACAAACAAATTGGCGTGTTCAATTGGAAAAAGCTAGTTGGATTCTTTTAAAGGAGATAGTGATCAGATTTAAACAACCCACACGGTTGAGGCCGTTAATTCGAGTTGGGCTTTTTAGATCGCAAGGTTGTCGAAGTCTTAAATTACGGGTATGTACCACATGGTTGGAAATTCAACAAGGGTCAATTTGCAGGTGATATCGGGATCGACTACAAGAGGAAGTGTTAGCGGTTTGAGGTATCCTTGATTGCTATAACCAGCTTATCACTTGGAAGGAAAATTCTATTTCAAGTATCGATTCAAGATTGAAGCACACCGAGGCTAAGACTAAGCTTAAAAAATATTTTATTTATCCATTTATTTATTTTCTTAAATTTATTTTTACATTTTCGAATCTGTTTTTATTTTATTTTCATGTTTCCTTATTTTATTATCTTAATCAATTTAAACCCCCAGTTTTACTTTTATTTTCAGCATTTTTACATAGGTCGTGGGCACGACTGTGACCGCGACAGCGATTCTGGTCGCGAAAAAAGGTGAAATTAGATAGCCAATCCCTATGGATTCGACCCTATTGCTCCATACTGATAATTACTGTTATTTTGTCGTAAGAATTTATATTTGGTGGTTTAAACCACATATTAATTTTAATGTATTATTGTTTTCCTTGCCTATAATAATACATTAGTCTAAATGTATTATTATTGTTGTCTTAACCTATAATAATACTTGACTAATGACAATTTAAGAATAATAGTATCATTAAAGGGACTTTATTATGAATCAAATTATTTAATATATAGAAATAAAGATTGAATATAATAGACCTAAAGATAAATTTAACCACTAATGTTTACTCATTTTATCATTTTGGCCCTTATTGATTTTAAAGTCATTTTGACAACCTTTAAAATTTAGTCAAGTTGCTTGCTTTTTATAGAAAAATCTACTAAACTATTAAATTTGTAATGGCATTGGTTTGACAACTCCTCTTGAGTTTTGCATATATTTCACTGTTGGATAAATTTTCTAAAAGTTTTTATGAACTTTTTTAAATTTGTTGATTTTAAATATTTTTATTAATTTTTCTAAAATTTTTATGAATTACATGTGGACTGTCGGCCACATTAATGTTATTAAAGTTTTAACAATTCAGTTAGCTTTTCCATCCAAAAGCAAGCAATTTGACTAAATTTTAAAGGTTGAGGGCCAAAAAAACCCAAAAAATAAGGGCCAAAATGACAAAATGAATAAACATTAGGG
Source organism: Gossypium raimondii (assembly GCF_025698545.1). NCBI lineage: Eukaryota > Viridiplantae > Streptophyta > Magnoliopsida > Malvales > Malvaceae > Gossypium > Gossypium raimondii. Next base: position 25,621,868 of record NC_068566.1, on the reverse strand, counting down.
GCTAAATTTATCTTTATGCCAATATGATAATGAGAATATCTTTGGGCATACTTTAACATGTCATCAATGGTTTTTGCATGAAAAGTAAAATTAATAAAAAAAATATTGACTCATTTATTACCTAAAGTTTAATTAATAATAAGTTATATTATATATGTAACGCCTAAAATTTTCAGCACAACATTTGATATTGTTCTAGGATTTAGCGTAGTGAGTATTTTAGAAAAATGTAAATGAGTCAATTAAAGAGAGAGCATAAGGAATTAATTTGATATTGGAATATAAATCACTGTAAAAAATTGTGGATGTGAAAAATAACCTAATCGTATTTTTGAAATGTATGAAAACTAAAATACAATTTGACTAAATAGAGAAATATATGAGTCAATAATGATTAGTTAGCATGAGAACAATGTGAATCATGTATTGGTGTGATAAGGATAACATTTGGACTAAATTACATTTTTTTTATTTTTTTTGGTCGTAAAAAGGCATAAGTGTAACTTTTATCACAAGTAGACTAAGGCTTCCTTTGGATAGGCTGTGTGGTCAGCTTCGATGAAATTAAAAACAGTAGTGACGGTGAGATTACTTACTATGACGATGAGATTGGATATTATAGTGGTGAGATTAAAACTAGCGGTGGGATATGTGTTTGAATTCAAACGCAATGATAGCAGTCAGATGAGAGTAGAAAATGACTATTAAGGATATTGCATTAAATTTTTATAAATGTAAAAAATATATAATCAAAATTTGTATTTTATGTTGAATAATAAAATATATATTAAATTTACATTTATGTGAAATAAAACTTGTAATAAATAATTAAAATTTTATAAAAATATTAATTATATTTGTATCTATTCTTTATTAATCATATTATTATTTATTTATGATTAATTATATAAAATTTATTATTATTTGTGATTAATTATATAAAATTTATTATTAATTGGTTAAGGCTAAAATTGATTTTTTTTTAAAATCTAATTTAAAAAAATAGAGTTTTAGGCTGATTTTTGGGATATTTAGGGAAATAGGCCGATTTTGGAGATAGAAGTGAAAACGCGTCCAGCAGAATGCGTTTTTTGCTTATGTGGCAGGAAAGTGCGTCCTGCGGGACGTATTTCCCAACTTTTCCAATAGTAAAATTGCAACAGTCACAAAACCCAATGGCTATAAAATGACTAGTTTATTTACTATATAAACCCTGGCCATCTTCTTCATTTTGCATTCAAATCCAATTCTCTCAAGTTTTTAGTTTTCAATTTTTCATTAAATTTCTTTAAAATTCTTGTTGTTTAATCATCTATTTCGTATTTTATTTGTTTTAATTGATTTTTATAACAACAAATACTCTTATTCGTTCCAATTACAACCACATTTTCGACGTCCAATTGCAAATGGTAATAAAATATTTTTCATTTTTTAATTTTAATTAAGTTCATTATTAAGTTGTTAAGATTATTAAATTTGATTTTTTTACATTCAAGCTAAAGATTGAATTTTGGAGACATACGTACACAATCTATCATCGAATGCATCGTGTGTAATTAAACGATACTTGCAAGAGTCGAGATTCTTGCACATGTCTCGTATGTTAGGGGGTGTAGATTGGGTCTCACACTTATTAGCATGTTGGTGGAAAGATGGAGACCTAAGACACATACATTTCATCTTCCATTTTTCATATGGTGAGTGTACAATCACACTTAAGGGCGTAGCTTTAGACCTCGGTTTACCAGTGGATGGACCAGTCGTAACAGGATCAATGATCGTTGGCAGTTGGAGCGGCATTTGCAAGCAACTATTAGGCAAGGTGCTGAACAAGTTTTTTGGTAGCGGATAGAGATGAATGGTTGGAAGATAATTTTAGTTATCTCGACAACACCTCAAGTGCCCTTGAAAGAGAACAACACACCTGATCATTCATCCTAAGGTTAATTGGGGGTGTTTTAATGCCCTATAAATATTGAAATCTAGTACATTTAAGGTGACTACTACAAATCATCGACTTGAAAGAAGCAGGCTGACTCAGTTGGGGATTAGTCATGTTGGCTACGTTGTACCAAGAGATGTATCGAGCGACGCAACCACAAAAAATTAAAATTGGTGGTTGCATACTCCTTCTACATTCTTGGGCATGGTATCGACTATCATTTTTCGTACTATAGTTTGAATGGATGCCATACGTCAATCCGAGAATTCAAGCATGCATCCCGATAGAATATTTGGCCAATCCCAATATCTAGCACATGAAGGTGCCATTGATTGTTTACACAACAGTGGAGATGTGATCGCCTCTGGACGCACTAACGTTTCGAGTGAGAATACTGCACAAAAGATATAAAATAAAGTGTTGTCCGCAAGTATACAAGTTAAGTTGTAATATAGTACAACCTAGTAGTAAGTAATCTGAGGATCGTATCTAAGGGAAGCGAACACTAAATTAATTCTAACCTAAACACAAATAGATCTAATTAGTATTTTAAATAAATCATAATACGATAAAAACATAAATAAGAGATTTTTGGGTTTTTTATAATTTAATAACTAAAATAGCATAAATAAAGAAACTATGGAAAACTATTTTGTAAACTGTATCAAATCTAGCTATGGGTGTTTAGCTTGTTTTAGTGGTCATAGCTAACTCCTATTTCTGGTTTCTATTCAATCAACTAGTCATTAACCTAGCAGGATCTCTCGATCTTCCACTAAACTAATGAGTTGACAAGAACTACTTATCTCTTGACCTCACAGTCTAGACCGATTTGGGGATAAGGTCTTTACGGATAAGCTATACCAATTTTGGGTCAATTCCACCAAAATGACTTTCGAGGGTCGTCAAGCCTAGGGTTTAAGTTATTCCCCTCCCAAATAGCTGATCCATTAAGAAAACTCTATATAGTAATCAGTTAATCACACCTTCATTCGCTAATCCCCCATAAGAGGATTAGTTCCCCATGGATCTCATGAAAATAATAATCTTGAAAAATAAGATATGCATAAAGAATAAATCAAGAGGAAGGTTTAGAGAATCTTGAATTGTATTTAATTAATTATAAGCGCAGAATCCACAAGATATGTTCCAAGTCTAAAAAGCAGCTTCTCCAAATAACATGAATACGAAGAACTAAAATAAACCTAAAACCTAAAAGAAAGGAAAAGCTAAAACTAAAATTACAAAGGAAACTTAAGAATATCAAAAGTTGTCCCTTAACAAGTGTTTAAGAGCCTATTTATAGAGTTAGGGTTGCCATCGTCCTTAACCCTAGGTCAGTTGACGCTCTTTAACTTTTGATTGTACAGACCAAAACGCCCGTGGCTCGTAAGTATTTCCTGTACAAGACTGATGTCGCGACACCCTAGTGTCTGTGTCGCGACATCGAAGGCTGTATGCTCAAGTTTAGGGTAGCTTCAGGGATGTGTTGCGACATCCCATGGCTGTTTTGCGACATCGAAGGCAATATCAAGATTCTTGCATTCTACTCCCTATGTTGCGACATCGAACTTCCCATGTTGCAGCATAGCGATTAGTATTGAGTTTTTACGCCTTCAGATGGTCTCTTGCACACTCACTAACTACGTTAGGTTGCCTTTGGGCCTCATTCAGCCCCTAAGGTCAATAAAATACTCAAAATACACTCTCTCTTTTTTGAATTTAAACTAAACTATGAAAACTTAACTAAAGTATAATGAAAATTCTTATATTCAAGCTCCTCAAGTGTGAAATGTAACACCTCTAACCCATATTTGTCACCAAATTAGGGTTAGGAGGCATTACCATGCATAATTCCTTTCAAAACATACATAAATTAAAACTTGATAAAACTTAAACCATTATCATATTTAAAATTTATGGACTCCCACTATTACAAAATACAACTTACAATTTATTAATCTAGTTTTTTTTACATGCCATAATTAAAATTTAAAAACAAACATTTTAAATACCAAGACTACGGATAGGGTGATGATCTTGCTGACGATTCCCAAACTTGAAGCTTGATCTTTAATAACTATAAAAAAAAAAGACATAAACAAATAAAATAAGCTACTATAGCTTAGTAAGTCCATAGCACATCAAAATTTCAAGAATATATTACATAAATATCGAATAATTTTCTTACTCTATAAATAAACATTAAAATCTTCACTTTGCTATTAAGTGATACACTGAATCAAATATACATATACATCAAGATATAACCCAATAATTACTTATATATATTCTTTAACATCTAAAATCGAATATACAAATGTATATTTATATAGCGTAACACATCTTTATTTGTCAAATTATAAATCATGAATTCAAAGAGATTTAATAAATTCATCGATAAACATATATATATATATATATATATATATATATATATATATATATGAAATGCATACATATTTACATACATAAATATACTTCACAAAAATATAAAGGTTTATTAAGCTCATACTTTTCTTATAAACAATTAATAAAGATATATGTGTACTTACGGTACATTTATTCATTATAAATATAAATGCATTATCCACCTTTCATAATCTATCACATTTGTCTCAGTATATTAATCATAAATAATCAAATACTTCCATGATAAAAATTCCTTGCAGATGATATGTATACCTATTTAAGATTCAATATGCACATAGATATATTTCTTTAATATCTTAAACAATCACACATATATCAATTTGTATATACCTTTCAATTTCATTTAGTAATTCCAGAGATATAAACACAAAATTTATCAGTAATATATACCGAATAGAAATATAAACTTCCTCAATTACTGAAATCTGTTCAATTCACATATTTAAACAAATTCACCAGCAATTAGCCTGCTAGGTTTCAGAAACCCGATTCAATTCACCGGTAATTAGCCTACTAGACTTATCGTCCGAATTATTTCACCGGCACAAAGCCTGCTAGACATAAAGTCCGAATTATTTCACCGGCCTTAAGCCTACTAGGTTTTAAACCTGAAAGTTCCATTTCACATATACAAAGTACTTTCTCAAATAATTCTTTACAGCAACCACATATTCGTAGTACACCATAATCAAACAATGAAGATTTTGTAAATCTTATCTTTAATTCAGCTCAAACATTTAATAATTTCATAAACACTCACACATATATATATCCTGCTACTTAACTAAATTTAATACAAAACTTTACATATACTTACACTTATACGAAATAACTATATATGTATATTATTACCTATTCGATATTTCCATTTATATATAAATATACTTAACATTTAAACTTTGAAATATGTTCAAGACTTATTCAAAATTATACATATACACTTCAATTCACATAAAGACATTCATTTGAAATTATTTAAGCATATACAATATTCGAAATGATTTTAAATCAACAAATACGATTTCTGTCAATCTTCCGTTGCAACATTTTCAAGTTACGATGTTTACTTCAAATGCTCAAACTTGGACTTTTCAAAGATTATTCAATTTCTGAAAATATCTTTCTAAATAAGTTCAAAGAGATTACTTTAGATTTTCTCAAGCAAATCAACACGCTGATTTTGAATAAAAGAGATAATGATTTTTGCAAGAAAATAGCTAAATGTTTTACGTGGCATCATCATGGCCAATGTGATATTCAAGATTTGACCATAACGTTTAGGCTAGGTTTAGGGGGTTACAGAAATACTATGTCAGGTTTATTGTATCGAACCAATAGTTTGAAAATTATAATTTGTATGTTAAGGTAAATTATTGTTTATTTCATTTGAACTTACTAAACATTCTAAATGATTACTCTGTTATTTTCCATTTCTATAGATTGTCGATTTGTGGAACTCATCAGTTAGATCAACTTGGAGAACACTATCCCACCTTTGTTTTGGTAGTCTTTTGTCTCATTTTAATATTGGTTTTATAGCATGTATATAGGGTTAATATATGTGTCATTTTGGATGGTAATCTTGGTTTGAATCTTGATGGATGATTAACTTTGGACTGGTTAATGGGTATGTATATATGTGTGTATGCTTGGTAATATGTTATATTTTAAAAAATGTCGCAAAATAGAATGCAAAAATGGTATCGGTACTAAGGAAAGGTATCGATACCTCAAGCTTAGCATCAATATCTATTGATTTAATTGGATTTTCCAAAACATTGAATCTTAAAATGGTATCGGTACCTAGGATGGGTGTCGATACATGTTCTGTGATTTAAAAACTTTACAATTTGGTCCTATTTCATGTTCGGTTTAGTATTTAGGTTGTCGTAAACTCGATTGAGTTTCAAAAACGTTTAATTAACGAAAAGTAATTGCATTATGTGATGTTAGGTTGCTTTTAATTATTTAATTTTGATATTCCTGACAATAGTTATTCTGATAACAGTTGTGGCATCCCGTAGCTCAAACTCGATGATTAGGTCGAGTGAAAGGTGTTACAATGAGTCTAAAATACCTCTTCTCCCAAAAAGAGAGGAATTTGAGACAACATTGTTGGATTGAGCTATTAAAAGATTATGATTGTATAATCAATTACCATATTGGGAAAGTAAATGTTGTAGTTGATGCACTGAGTAGAAAAAAAGCATTTCAATTGCGAGTAATGTTTGCTGAGCTTAGTATTTGTGATGATGGTAGCTTGTTGGCTGAGATAAGGATCCACTGCAGCAAAACAAGCTTTTAGAGGCCTTTTTTTAGGCTTATAGCGGCGCTTTTGAGTGCCGCTAAAACTATTTGCAACGCTTTCACAAGCGCCGCAAAAAAATGATGCTATAAACAACGTCGCTAAATTTTACAGCGTTTATGTGAAAAAAGCCGCTATAGAACATGACCTTTAGTGGCGCTTTTATAAAAAATGCCGCTAAAGAACATAACCTTTAACGGCGCTTTACCCACAAACACCGCTAAAGAACATGACTTTCAGCGACACTTTATCACAAATGCCGCTAAAGAACATGACCTTTAACGCCGCTTTTATCACAAACACCGCTAAAGAGCATGATCTTTAGCGGCGCTTTTATCACAAACGCCAATATAGAAAAAGACTTTTAGCAACTTTTTTGTCACAAACACTGCTAAAAGTATCGTTCTTTAGCAGCGTTTATTAAAAATGCCACTAACTTTGGCAAATTTCTAACATTCAATTTTCATCTATATACAACCCTTCCTGTAGCATGAAATCCAACCAAAAACAGCAAATCTAAATATACTTCAAATTCAAAGAAAGATATATGATATAGATTGATAACTGAAGTATAATTCAAAATATTCTTACAATAATGTTAAAAGTTACAATGTTAAAAATATTCTTACAATAAGAAAACAAATGTTTAAGATGGCGGATTTTGCGACTGCTGAAACATCTTCATCATAGACTCTTGACATCTCTAACAAACATTCCTACCTTAATTCCTGAAGCATAATAAAAGTTTATCAATCTCATGTTGAATAAAAGCTCTCCAACTAAAATATTACAGAAAATGTAGAAATATAACTTAGATAAAAACCAACCATAATCTCGAAAGGGATAATTTGCGTAAGAGTTGGATTGTCCGAATGGCATACACCTCTGAGCTTGTCATTTAATTCAGATGGCTCTCGATAACCACCGAGACAAAAAATAGTCCTCAAGCAACATATTAGTATCAATCCAAAACCACATGTACAAAGAAGAAAAGGTAGTCCTCAATAGACATCTACAGATTTGTAATTCATCCTAAAAGTCTAATCCCATATACCACATTATCAATTATGTATTATCAATCAACTATGGTATTAAAAAAGTAAGAGGATAGACAACAAAAAGTCAAGCTTAAAAGCTCAATTACCATGTCAATATGGATAATGGGAGTCTTTTGAGTACTAGCAGAGACATTCAAATGAGACTTCGTAAATCCATTTGACAAACTACGAAAACGGTTACGATATCTATTTCTCCAGGTTCCAATAAAATGCAGCCTTGAATTCTACAATAATTAAAAGACTCATCAGTGTGTAGCTGTTATAACAATATCTATAGACATAAACAACTCAAATGCATGAATGCCCTTTCAAAGGGAAGCCAAGAAAGCATTAATATTAACAGTCCAGTTAATCAATTACTATTGATATAAACAAGTTCAGCGAAAAAGTTACCACAATGAAATGCTCGATAAACAAAACATATTGTGCTACTTGGGCCACTACCAGGAATTCAATAAACTTCAAGTGAAACTATGGCAATCACCATATGCCAGTTTACAGAATACACTGGTAATTAACTCAATAAGGCATACTCAAACAATTAGCCACATAAAGGTTTAACATTCCTAATAATTGAGGGGGACAGAACAATTGGCTTGAAGCAAATATCACAAAGGATTATAGAGAACTAATCAAATATCGCACAGCAATGTGAGAAAAGGAAATCATTAATCTATTCAATACCTTGAAGTAATTCTCCACAAAATTGGGATCCCCAAGAGTTGAATGCCGATGCTTGGAAGGTCCAATGACTGTTGATGTTACCATGATTGTCAAAACAATGGCTACTAACAGATGAAGAGGACTATTCAGGACAGGACTGAAGTCTGTCATTTGCCATGCTTTCATCCTCCTCCTGCAGATTACTCTGTTCTACTACCTTTACTTCCTCAGGTTTTTCACTATAGCTGTTACTTGGCCCATCAATTACTGTTTTATCAGTATTTTCATACATAAGCTTATCATTTTCTTCAGTAGCTTGCTTCCTCCATTCAAAGGAATTACCTGCTTCAGAAAAACTTGCATCCTTTGAGGCATCCTTCAAACATAAAACCTCATTTTCATGTTTTACTTCACAAATTGCATTTGTAAAAGCACCCTCATCCGCAGGTTTACATTTTGTAGTGAAGAAGGCTGACAATGTGTTAGCAAGCTGGTCAAGCTGGTAAGGAACCCCTTGAGCAAACAAAACAAGATCCATAATAATTCAATAATATGGCAAAATGATAGTTGACACTATTCATTACAAAAAGTAAGACAGATAAATAAAATTATCAAAGCTCCACAAGGAATACCATTTCATTGGAGTTAAGGTTCAATAGTTAATCGACCATTTCTCTATGCTTATCTCTTCTACTATATAACCATAAACTGCAAGCCAACTAAATGCATCAACAAGTATAATGTCGCAGCTCCTGCACATTAATAGACAAATAGAAAATTAGTGAAGGCCCTAACATCATAGATTACAGCAAAGAGACCAGATAATCAACAATGGTTAAGAATATTTATAAAATACAATTTACAGGGTATTTTCGATTTCGTTAACTCCTCTAAAAAAGACGAGACATGAAGCAGGAAAAACCAAATAATTGATTTTTCTTGAAAGTTAACATCACAAAAAAAAAAAAAAAAACTATTGATAAGAACAAGCTATCGAAAAACATGTTCCACATTGCTTTGATCTTACATCTTTCGTTCAAACCATCCAAAACACATTTAACAATGGAAGCTGTCCACATCAAAATAAGAAACCAGCATATCTTACAGTTAAACAAATCTTCAAATCCAACAAGAAACACGCGCATCAAGATTAATATACTAGAGAATATGCTAAGGGCAAAAAAAACCATGGAGCCTTCGCATAATAGCTACATAAAGCTAGAAACTTAAATATGACACATGGGCCTCTTTCACTCTCAAGATCCTTATCAGGCGATAATTCCAATGAAGCACATAGCTCAAGTCTAAAACCAAGTTATCAAAGTCTCATTTTTATAATAAAAATACAAAACAACCCACCAAACATGAAACCAAATCAGAAAAAGATCAAATAAAGAAGGAAAACACAAATTAAAAAAGAAAGAGAGAGCAAAAATTATTTAAAGAAACGTGTTTTCCCTATTCTTGCACCTTAATCAGTAAACCTTACATACACAAAAACATAATACTGAGCTAGAAAGTATAAACATTTAATAAGAAACGAACCTTATTTCAATCGTTTCTAAATTGAAAGTATTATCCCAAACAGAAAAGAACGACCTTACCATTAAACAACAAGAACATTAAGATCACAAGATATATGTTAGTTAGCAGAAAAGAAAAAAGACCAAGATGCAAAATCAGGTAAAATAACGGAAGAAGAATCAAAATCCATGATTTAACGATAAAATATGAAAGAAAGAGACGAACTTGGAACCAAAACGAAGAGTAGAGGCCATGAAAAACTTGGGAGGCCGGCCATTGGTGGAAGAGCAAATGAAGGGAGCTTCTGAGATTGAAAAGTGATGGGATTGAATTTCAGAGCCATTTATTTTTAGGTATTTTGGGGTTTTAAGAGCTCTTTTTAATTTTTTTTTCGGTTTGAGTTCTCAAGCTTTGGCAGCTACAGTTTCCTCCACAGAAAGTGCAAACGCTTCTCGAAAGAATCATAGCCTATTTAAGGGATACTGACCTTCCAAAATCAGAGAAAGGAGAAGAGCGAAAAGAGGAGCGGCCCCAAGCCATGCCTAGGGTTTTCTGGTTACTTTTCCTCTTCTTGCTGCTATTACTTTGATTGTTCGAAGAATTTGAACTGAAGCTTCGTTTCGAATTAGAGGAATCCGCACTCATTTTTTTCTTGGAACTGAAAGATCGTGAAATCGTTCAAAAATAAAACCACCGCCACAACCGAGAAAATAAAAAACAGGAAGAAGAAATAACAAAATTAGCGGGAGAATTTCAGTTCATAAATAGATTTTTATATGCTATTATTGCAATATTTGCAGCTCTTGTAAAAAACGTCACTAATTGTATAATTTTTAAGTCACTAAAAAAATTAAATTTCTATAGTGAAACAGTGCCTTTTTGAAAAATTTTAATACATAGTTGCGGCGTTTTTGGTCGAAACGTCGTTATTGTTTATCTTTTGCGGCGTTTTTCTCATAAACGCTGCTAATGATTGATTTTTTTACAATTTTATATTTAATTATTATATAATTCATATTAATTTTAAATAAATAATTTTGAAAATTTAAGTAATATTTAAAAGAATTAGATAAATTTTAAAATTTTTATATAATTTTTATGTAAGAAAACAAAACAAAAATTAAAATTAAAAAGAAACTTTAAAAACTATAATGATAATTTTAATATATTAAAATTCATATTATCTCTTTTACAATTATGTAATAAATTATTTAACATATAAATTAAAAACTTAATCAGTCATATAACCAAAACACTTCAAAATTATTTTAAATAATAGTATTTTAATTTTTTATTTTTAACATATATTTTTTATGTTTTTACTTTCAAATTTTCTATGTTTCATTTTTTCTATGGTACCATCAACCCTTAGCCCCTAAACCCTAAACTATAAAATTTAAACCCTAAATCCTAAGCACATAACCCATAAACTATAAACACTAAACCATAAACCTACACCCTAAACCGTAAATACTAAACTCTTAACACTAAATCATAAACCCTAAACCCTAAACCTTAAACCTCAAACTATAATCCTACACCTTAAACCTTGAATATATATTACAAGGGGCAAAAGTAATTAAAAAAGAATCTTATTGCTTACTTAAACCCTAAAATAAATTGATTTTTTGTCATTTTATAGAAAACCCTAACCCTTAAACTCTAATAGCCTAACATCTAAAACCATGAACAGTACTAATACCCTAACTATAAAATAATAAACCCCAAACCCCAAACTCTAAACCATAAACCCTAAACTCAAAACTCTAATCCCAAATAAACATTATATCATAAATTCTAAAACCCTAAACCATAGGCATTAAACCTTAAATGACGTCGTTTTGCTCAACTTTTTTGTGGCATTTTCCGAAAAGCGCCGCTAATGCTCGATCTATAGCGGTGTTTTTCAAATAGCGTCGCTAATGCTCGATCTATTGCGGTATTTTTTAAAAAGTGCCGCTAATGCCACTTAAGCTCACCAATTTGCTTAACTTTTTTTTGCAGCGATTTCCAAAAAGCGCCGCTAATGCTCTATCTATAGCGGCATTTTTCGAGAAGCACCGCTAATGCTCGACCTATAGCGGAATTTGTTTTAGAAACGTTGCTAATGCTTGACATTTTGCGGTGTTTCTGTCATAAACGCTGCTATAGCTTTAACCTTTTGCAGCGTTTTCATACTAGCGCCACTAATGTACAACTTTTGTGGCGTTTTTGATTCAAGCGCCGCTATAAACGCCACTAAAAACCTATTTTGTTGTAGTGATTAAGTCAGTGTTGGTTGATCGGATTAAGGAGGCTCAGTTTGTCGATGCTAAGTTATTTTAAAAAAAAGCTTGTTCAGCAAGGTATCGTTGAAAATTTCTGTGTGGATGTGAATGATTGCCTTAGGTTCCGCAACTAAATCTATGTTTTTTATGATGTCGAATTAAAAGAATTGATTCTACGCAAGGCTTACAATAATTCATTTTCTATGTATCTTGGTGGTGTGAAAATGTACTGTGACTGATAAGAATCGTATTGATGGCCCAAAATGAAAATGAATATTGTTGAATATGTAGAAAAATGTTTGACTTGTTAATGGGTAAAAGATAAGCATGAAGTTCCCACTAGGTTGTTGACTGCCTCCAAACGTGTGAACTGTAACACCCGGATTTCTAATAACTCGAAAATTTAAGATACTTGGAGGACTAAAATGAAAGAGACTGCAAGTTGGCGGCCTCTATTGGAAGAAATGAGAAATTTGAAAACTAAATTGGACATGGTTGAGAACCCAACCTAGTTCAATTGTTATGGAACCAGCTGGTTCCTTAGTGGGAGACATAATGATTAGCGACTGATGGTTCTCCTAAGGTTGTATTATCGCCGGAAGGGCTATAAATAGCTTGGAAATGGCTTCCCAGGGATGATTTTCTTCCCGAACTTGTGTCATTTTCTCTTCTTTACCTTCTTTGGTTGCTTTAAATAAGAGGAGGCCATGGAAGGTTCTGCATGGAGAGTAGACTTTAGGAGGATTAAGCTGGAAAAGTAGGGAAACCAGCAAGCTGCTGCCAGGAGAATGGAAGCTCTAGTGTTCGAGAAAGTTAAGCCGTGGAAACGATGGAGATTTAGGTGAGTTCCAAACTCCAAACCTATTGTATAATCTATGTTTTCTGAGTATGCCATGTTTGCATAAGCATGAAATGGTAATAGTATAGCATACATCATATAGCCATGAAATATGATGATATGTGTAACACCCTCAACCGTCCCCGTCACTGGATTAGGATTATGGGATGCTACAGAACTGAACTGAACCAACATGCTATCATAGATAAACCATTTCATACATTAACTAATTAAGTTAAACTCAAAGAAAAACACGTCATTTCATAATTTATTGGTGCTAAATTAAACATATTTATGCTATAAAACAATTTAAAATAAATCAGTGAATTAATTAAAATATTTCATAAAAACATGAAAAAAATGAAAAACAGGGGTCACACGACTTTGTGGCCAGGCCGTGTGACAGCCTGAGGCCGTGTGGTGCAAGGCCACACGCCTGTGCCCTCAATCCGTGTAACAAACTGATGTCATGTGATAAGGGGTTACACGGCCGTGTCACCAGGCCGTGTAACAGCTTGAGGCCATGTGTGCAATTTGGTACCTAAAATACATAGACCACAAGACTGTGCCATCAACCCGTGTATAGCACAAGTTCGTGTCTCAGGCCATGTATTCGCCCATATGCACCTAAATGTCACTTTTTCAATAAGTTACCTAAACCAATTTTCTTAGGTCACAAGCCATACCATTTCTATCCATTTTACCTATTCAAAACACACCAAAACATGTCAAAATATACCAAATAACATTCAACCTAAGTGTCTAACCAATATGCCCTCATTGGCACCACAAATCAAACATTAAAACCACTTCACATTTACATAGTCACATATTATGTACCTATCCATTAAACCATAGCATCTTATCACATCCAAAACCAACTCACAAAACATGATTCAAACCATTCATACATACATGAATATACTTAAACCAAAGTACTAATTTAAGTAACACTTTAACAACATTTACATAACCAAAACATAAAACAACATGGATATATAGTTTTAAACTTTAACACTCCTAGTACATGCCACTAATAACTTGAACCAAAATGATCAAAATCTCTACCGAGTCATTGAACGGATAGTGTGAACTCTAACTTGACTTCCAACCAGCCAACACTTCTGATAATCTACAAAGAGACCAAAAATAACAGATGTAAGGAAATCATTGCTTAGTAAGCTCGTATTAAATTTAAATTTTAACTTCCCTTATATGATGTAACTTAAACATTTCATAAATAATTTCATAATCAAGATTATAAGTTCATTTATTGCCTATACACATCATAAATCTCACAAGGTTAATGAGTTCATACATGAAACATGTAACCTTATCATGCCATAGTACATTTACAAGTAAACACATCTGATACATAATTCAACCATCACATATTCATTTAACATATCACATTTCCATTTCAAGTATCAATTTCAAATGACCATTTCATATAACCATTTCATATATATATTATTCACCCAATGAACCACAGTGAATTAACGTTGGATACGCAGGAACACTGCTCACACAAGTTGTGACGGTAAATGCTCACATGAACTGTGAAAGGGACCTGCTCTCACGAGCTATGGGTCGGGATGTTAAGCTACACAATGCTACTCATAATAGTTGTGAAGAATCCACAAGAAATGCGGGATCTTAGCCACCAGTAGGACATCCAAGATCAGCACCCGAAACGGTAATAACCCTAATGACATGTCATTTGTATCCTAAGAATTCACAAGGTTCATTTGGGTCATGTTTCACATCCATATCATTTCAACATATATACATTACTTCATTACATGAGCTCATCTGTATAGTTTTCCAATTTCAAAAGTAACCTTTAACTATGATATCCCTGCAAACATACATGGATAATTATTAAATCACAAGAACAAAAAATAATGATTTCAATCAATATACGAACTTACCTAATAAAAAATAACAATGAACACAACACCGATGATTACTCTGCTAACTTTCATTTTCTGCGATTATTGTTTGATTGATTTGTTTCTTGATCTAAATAATAATTTTAACTCAATTAACCATTTAAAATAACTTAAACAATAAATCTTATGCATATAAGTCCTTTTATTAACATTTTACAAATTTACCCTAAAATTTCACCTTTTATGTAATTTAGTCCCTATATCAAAACTCATAAAATTTTCATAATTAGCCTAAAACCCTAGGCCAATTCATTATAGTCCTCTATAGCCCTTAACAACTGAATATTTACAATTAAACCATGTCAATTTCAAGATTATAACAATTTAGTCCTTCAATTTAAAACTAATTAAAACTACTTTACAAAATGTTCCTATTTGACCATCAAGCTCATAAATCTATCACCTAACTTCAAAAACACATAAGATTAATTCATGGTAAGTCCCTAAAATTTTAACAGTTTCAAGAAATAGTCCGTGGGCTAGCTAAACCAACTCTCGGGGTTCCTAAAACATAAAATTACAAGAAACGAGTTAGAAATCACTTACCAATTAAAGCTTAAAGGTTGAAATGTGAAAACCCTATTCTTTCTCTCAACATTTGGCCATTGAAAAATAAAGATGAAGAACATGATAGAAAATGTCATCTTTTGTTTTATTATTTTAACTTATATAGTTTGGTTTTCTTGTAAATATTAAGACATTTTAATTAAGCCATAATTAACTTATCTTTAAGCTTAATTAAACCTTATTAACATGGATGATGACATATAAATCCACTAGAATAAACACATCTTGGTCTAATTATTCAATTGACCCTTTTTCTATTTAATACTTCATGGTAATAAAACTTTTACCTCATTTACAAATTAGTCATAAAGTATTAATTAATCAACCAAACATCAAAATTATTGAACCAAATTTTATTACCACACTCTATTAGATTTGTAATGTAACACCTCAACCAGATCCGAATCTTAGGTATTACCATACAAATAGAGACACAAGCTTGATTTACTTATGCTATTTACAAATAATGACAACTTAATTACAAATTTCAAACTAAAATACATAAATAAACACAAATACAACACAAGGTAATTAAATCACAAAGATATCCAAATTAGAACCCTAATTTATTACAATTAATCCAAGTGTGGATTTCTAAGCAGTATTTTAATCTTTGAACCCGCCGCCAATCTTGCTTTGTATGCATAATATCCCGATACGCCCTTTCCTTGGGCATAATCCTGGCATTGTTTCTCTTGATGCATACTCACAATCAACCTGAAACAAAAATGTAAACTCATGTAGGCTCATAAAAAGTTAGTGAGAAAAACGTCTTTTACCTGCACAATGCTTGCACATTGTTAATGAAGAATCGTTATGAATTTCTTATCATTCTAGTATTTAAACTTGTTTCTGGGAATACTCTTATCATAATTTCATTGTTTATTCTCTATGGATCTCATGCCTTATTCTGAACTTATTACCTATTCATCGATCTCTTCACTATACAACATACCTCTTTCACTTTGATCTTTCATTAGTCTTTACTCACTTCCTTTATAGAGGTCCATTATGACCAAAACACTGTTACTCATGTATACATGACTTTAAGCCTTTTTTCACCACGATTCATAATGGATCACGCATTAGATAATAGGTGCCTTTCTTCAAATATACTGTTAGAAAAACCCTCATTCAAAATACGCTTCTCTTATGCTTGCCCTTCACCTATTCTACATCTCATCTCATCATCACTCACAATCAAATCATGGTATTAGATAATGTAACGCTTAGGTTCGTGCAAGTGTACACAGTGGTTATCAAGTAATAAGTAAGTATCGAGTTATAGTCTCCACAGGGATTGTATTTGTGCTAAGTCACTTAATTTGTAAAATCATATTAACAATTTGGTAAATAAAAACACAATATAGTTGAGAAGTGGTGATTAAAATATATTGAAACAAATGCAATGATCCCTAATGCCAATTATCCTAAGTATGCAAACTATATGATTGAAATAGATTTTGGTAAAATTAAACACAATTTACAACAATTATAACATAAATAAACTAGGATAAATTACTTTAATTAAACTCAATTTATTATCAACATGCTTAATAACATTCGAAAAACATTCCATGGCAACTCAATCTTTCATGAGTTTGGAAACCACATTAGGTCCTTTTGGAATCCTTTACTTAGTAAATACGCATTTTACTGATCCTTATTTACTAAGAGTTTTTTACCATTCGTGTGAAGTAATAGGTACGTGTTAGGTTTGAAACAATTTAATCACACAAATCTAAAAATTATGCAGATAACAGAGCTTGGTTAGAGTTGTTATGCAACCAACAATTTAATCGTGTTAGGATCTAAATTAAGCATGCACATTTCAATTATGCGTCCATTAGCCGTCGTCTGGTTAGGATCGCTCAGCTAATTGAAGTGCATTTCAATCACGTATGAATGAAATACAGGCTTGATTTTAATTGAAAATATGATCGATTGAAGCACAAGCATTATAAGCGTGAATCAAATAAATATTATTTAATCAAAGCAATCATCCTAGCTTAAATAAAATTAAGCTAACATTGTTGTAAACAAGAACAAAGAACACATAGCAAACATCTTTATATTAAGTTAAAGAAAATATGATGCTAAAATCTCTATGAAGAGATGATGCTAGGTGTGAGAATGGAAAAGGCTAAGAGAAAAAGAGAGAATGATGCTTGATGGATGCTTGAGGGATGATTGATGAATGATTGAGAGGGTCTTATTTATAGGTGAGGATAGAGAGATAGTTTGCTAAAAATAGGAGTTTCCATATTTTGAAACATCTCCCATGGGTGGCCGGCCATAATTTTAGTAAGTTGAGATGATTTTTCCTTGATTTTTGGTCAATTTGAGTGCCACAACAACTCATGAATGAGACTCGGTCAAGTGCAAATCTTCAGGTAAATATCTAATTTCTTCAACTCTTTAAGGACCTTGTGCAATTAAACTAAAAAATGGTTTATGGACAGCCATGTACAGCCAAATTTTGGGTTGAGTTGGTCTCCAATTTGGACGGTTTTGTAATCTAGCAAAGCTATCAGACCTGTCCAAAATAAATCAACAAGTTAAAGGACCAAAGAATTAAATTTATCCAATTTAATTAATTAATTAAAACCCAGATTATTAATGAAATATTTTAAAATGAATTATTAAATATAATTTTATATTTTATTATTTAATTTAATCATGGATGGCCCACTTTATGTCTTAAAAAATATAATATATTCAAATTAATATAAAATAAGCTATTTATTGCATGAAAACTATATAATAAAACATAAAATCACATTTTAGTAATTTTTATTTCCTAATTTCACATTTTCACATATTTCATTAATTTATTAAACAATTACTTAGTTTTAACAACAGATTTAAGTGAAAATGTGATAAATTACATAGGAAAAATCCTATATATTTGTCCATTTACACATAACACTTTACTGTAGCCTATATAGAAACTGTGCCTTTTTTTTATCTTTCTAAGCGTACTTACAAGTCATACTAACAGGCCAAACAGTTTAATACAGAATTTTTCATAAGAGTCATTGCTTTAGGGTACGCCATCGAGATCCTTATTATGATATGTCACAAGGGCATTGCTTTCAGAATTTGCCATGTAAGAAGTTCTCTCATAGTGAGCCACAATGACTTATTTCTCAAATTATTGCCACAAAGGCTATCATTGCTAGGTTTGCCACAGAAGCTATCCCTTCATAATTAGCCACAAAGGTGTTCTTTTCATATTGCGCCACAAAGGCGTTTCTTTCTTGACGTGTTTACGATATGAAATCGCCTAAACTCACACTACGTGAGGTTTTCCTATCATTATCTTGGGACACGTAGGGAACCTATTGGGTAATAACCTTCCTTTAATTCCTCTTTAGTGGGTGTCATGGTCATGGATTTTTCCTTTTAGAATTCGTGCTTAAAGTCTCGATGGATTCATTTAAACAATACCGTAGAGCTAGACCCAAACTCACTTCATAGACTATTCATGCACTAACATAAATCACACTAATCTTTTAACGGATCATACCCCATAACACTCATCTGAGACACATATATGTGACTGAACCTAAACTTTTTAGATTCCACATCATAACACGCATTTTATTTCAACAATCACTTATACAGTTACATTACCATCATACTATAATTTTCTAGCTTTTGTTTAATTTTTCAATCAGTTTCTACAGAAATATTTCATGCAAGAGTCAGCTTAGAAACTCACCTGATAACCACGGATAAATGTTTGAACTCCAAATCCAACCTTCATCAAGATACTATAGCAACCATTGCTTATAAAATAGTGGAACACTATTAAAGCTCATTTGAGTAACTATATATCATGTCAAACCCAGTGAACCCTATACAAAGCCTTACTTCTTCATCTTACTGTTCATGCACTCATTCAGACCTATTCTTACATAACATAACATGGAGAGTCATAAAACTTACCTTGACATAGAACAATCACTGATAAAATCCAGGATCTCAACTTTAGCTTAGAGAAATGCCTTCGGTTCCTCAAGCCTCAAATAACCTAACCTTAGAAGAAAGAAGAAGAGAACTCTTCTTTCCCAAACTTGAATATCTATTATTATAATCTAAGTCCTTATTGGAACTTGACAAATGTCACATCATTACTGAATTACCTTATCAAAAGTCTACAACTTCCAAGATCCCTAATTGAGTATTCCCTTATATTTTAACTATTCTGGTTCACATTTAGTTGGTTCCTGACTAGCTTACCTTGCAACTTAATTTGTACAGTACCAAAATTAATCGAGTGCACCATAACCCTGGCACGAACTTAAAATCTCGATATCATTTTACATGACTACTATTCTTATTCCAACTAATATAGCCATCTAACAAGGAACCTTTATTAACTTAACCATATAACTGTATACGTCCACTCTATTTGCTGAAAGAGGCACTTAGATGAAGCCTATTGTAACAGCCCTACCTTGTCTCCATTGCTGAATTAGGGCTACGGAGTATTACGACACTTATCTAATCAAATGAAAACATAATACCATTCAATTATTAATTAAAATACCAAATATTCAAACCAATCATCATTCATAGCATATATACGTTAGGATATATACGTTAAGGGTCTTATATTGAGCTTACGGAACCTAAAAATCAATTCGGAAACAATCAGGGACTTATTTGAAGCGAAACAAAAAATATAAGAAAAACTAAAAACATGGGTCACACGGCCGTATGGCCAGGCCCTGTAACATAGCCCAAGTCGTGTGGTTCAAGGACATGGTCATGTGGCCAAACTGTGTATAATTCGAAAATAGGGTCACACGGCTGTGTCGCCAAATCGTGTGCAATTTAAAATAAGGTCACACGACCGTGTTGCAGACGATGTGTGATTTGAAATAAGGTCATACGACCGTGTCTCTACACGACCGTGTAACAACCTGAGATCGTGTGGGACAAACTTGCACCAAAATTAAATAGGCCACATGGCCCTGTGATGTGACCATATATGGTACACGGCCGTGTGACAGCCCGTGTCCCAGGTCATGTGCACCTAAAATGAATTTCAGAATAAGCCAAATCAATGCCCTTTCCTTAGGTGCTAAGCCAAACCAAAATCAACCATTCACATACCTTTAAAATATATTCAAACAAGCTTAAAATATACCAAAATATTCAACATAAGTGCCTAACCAATATGCCCTTATTGGCACCACATTTCATACACCAATATAATTCATACTCAAAGGTCACAAGTCCTTACCTTAAACACATGCCAAACATGTCAACTCATCCATTCCATTCACATTCAATTCTACCATATTTCAACCACTTTCAAGAAGCACCAACCAAAAAGCCAAAGGCACATACATATATGGACATATTCAAGCCAACACCAAAGATATATACACAATTATGCTTTAACAAAGTTTAAACAACATCTTAAAAGCTCCTAGTACATGCCATTTATAACCAACATCCAAAATGACAAAAACTTCTATTAAGATGAGGGACGGATAATGTGTGTGCTTAGACTTGATTCCAACCGATCGAGATTTCCGATGATCAACAAGAAGAGAAAACAACTAACGAAGCAACTAGTATTTAGTAAGCTCATAAAAATCATAAACGTAAACTTACCAAATAGGCTCAATTTTTAAAATTCATATATAGTTCCATTGACATGCTCATAAGTTCATTCAAATCCTATACATATTACAAGTTCCACAAGTTAGTGAATTCAACTATAAAACATATAATCTTTCCATATCATGAAACATATATTATGAACATATCAATATATATTTCATTCATCACATCTTCAACATGTCTTATTCATTCATTTCAAAGCATTGATACCAACACTCTCTATTTTATCTATCAAAATCATATAACATATCATATAATTAAGTTCACTCGATTAAGCCTTTATTACCCGTTGAACCAAATAAAATAACATCGGATACTTGAGAAAATGCTCACACAACCTGTGACTGTAATAGTATATGGTCACACAAGATGTGAAATGGGCCTGCTCACACAAGCTGTGGGTCAGGATGTTAAGCTACACGATGCTACTGTAACGCGTAGGTTTGTACAAGTGTACAAAGTTGTTATCAAGTAATAAGTAAGTATCAAGTTATTGTCTCCATAGGGATTGTATTTGTGCTAAGTCATTTAATTTGTAAAATTATATTAATAATTTGGTAAATAAAAACGCAATATAGTTGAGAAATGGTGATTAAAATATATTAAACTAAATGCAATGATCCCTAATGCCAATTATCCTAAGTATGCAAACTATATGATTGAAGTAGATTTTAGTAAAATTAAACACAATTTGCAACAATTATAACATAAATAAACTAGGACAATTATTTAATTAAACTCAATTTATTATCAACATGCTTAATAACATTCGCAAAAACATTCCATGGCAACTCGACCTTTCATGAGTTTGGAAACCACATTAGGTCCTTTCGGAATCCTTTACTTAGTAAATATGCATTTTACTAATCCTTATTTACTAAGGGTTTCTTAGCATTCATGTGAGGTAACAGGGACGTGTTAGGTTTGAAACAATTTAATTACACAAATCTAAAAACTATGCAGATAACAAAGTTTGGTTAGAGTTGTTATGCAACCTACAATTTAATCGTGTTAGGATCTAAATTGAGCATGCAAATTTCAATTATGCATCCATTAGCCGTCGTCTGGTTAAGATTGCTCAGCTAATTCAAGTGCATTTCAATCACGTATGAATGAAATACATATTTTATTTTAATTGAAAACATGATCGATTGAGGCACAAACATTATAAGCATGAATCAAATAAATATTATTGAATCAAAGCAATCATCCTAGCTTAAATAAAATTAAGCTAACCTTGTTGTAAATAAGAACAAAGAACACATAGCAAAGATCTTTTTATTAAGTTAAAGAAAAGAAAGATTAAACCCAATTTAGAGTGGTTGTCACCCAAGACTCTGACTGACGAGACTCCTTCGTTCTTTTGCTTTGCTCCTTTGCTGATGGTTCTCCAAGGTGGCTGACCACAAGTTCTTTAAGAGGCTTAATTGCTAAAATCTCTATGAAGAGATGATGCTAGGCGTGGGAATGGAAAAGGCGAAGAGAAAAATAGAGAATGATGCTTGATGGATGCTTGAGGGTTGATGAATGAATGAATGAGAGGGTCTTATTTATAGGTGAGGAGAGAGAGAGTTTGCAAAAAATAGGAGTTTTCATCTTTTGAAGCATCTTCCATGGGTGGCTTGCCATAATTTTATTAAGTTGAGCTTATTTTTCCTTGATTCTTGGTCAATTTGAGTGTCACAACAACTCAGGACTAAGACTCGGTTAAGTGCAAATCTTCAGTTAAATCTCTAATTTCTTCAACTCTTTAAGGGCATTGTGTAATTAAACTAAAAAGTGGTTTATGGACAGCAATGTGTAGCCGAATTTTGGGTTTGACTTGGTGTCCAATTTGGATGGTTTTGTAATCCAACAAAGCTATCAGACCTATCCAAAATAAATCAACAAGTTAGAGGACTAAAGAATTAAATTTATCCAATTTAATTAATTAATTAAAACCCAAATTATTAATGAAATAGTCTAAAATGAATTATTAAATATAATTTTATATTTTATTATTTAATTTAATCATGTATGTCCCACTTTATGTCTTAAAAATATAATATATTCAAATTAATATAAAATAAGCCATTTATTGTATGAAAACTATATAATAAAACATAAAATTACATTTTAATAATTTCTATGTCCTAATTACATATTTTCACATATTTCATTAATTTATTAAAAATTATTTAGTTTTAACAACGGATTTAAGTAAAAAGGTGATAAATTACATAGGAAAAATCCTATATATTTTTTCGTTTACAGCTACTCACACGAGCTGTGGATAATCCATAAGAAATGCAAGACCTCAGTAATCGGTAGGACATCCAAGACCAGCACTCGAAACTTTAAATAGCCCCTAATGACATGTCATTTGTATCCTAAGTATTCACGAGGTTCAAACGGGGCTTGTCACATATCCAAATCCTTTAACTTCATTTCCATTACACCAATTCACACACATATTCATGTAATTCACATATTTGAAATGTAATTATCAATTTGATCAACATCGTAATTTAATACATATTAACAAATATCACACAACAATCATTTTAAACTATACCTAGCATAAACATTCATTAACATTTCATTCAAAACAATAGGTAATAAGTTTAATCATTATACGAACTTACCTAAACAAAAAATGGCTACGAACACGATATCGACGACTATTTCGCTATTTTGGCTTTTTCGTGATTTGTGTCTATTTCATTTGTTTCTTGATCTACTAACAATTTTCATTCAATTAATCTTTCCAACATCTCAAACAATTAAACTTAAGCTTATAACCCTTTTAATAATATTTACAAAATTACCGCAAACATTTTACACTTTTTTGTAATTTAGTCCCTAAACCCGAAACTTACGAATTAGCCATATTTAAGAAAAAATCAAGCGAGCTGATTTCTATATAGTCCTTATTCAACCAACATTTAATAAATTTTCACAAGAATTTCATGTAATTCTTACTGTTTTAACAATTTAATCCCTAAATATTAAAATTACTAAAAGTCTCTTTACAAAATAATCCTATTTAGCTATCAATCTCTTGAATCTATCAACTAAGTTCACAAACACATATAATCATTCTTGGTAGTCCCTAAAATTTTAACAATTTTAAAAATTAACCCCCAGGTCAGCTAGATTAAGCTACAACGATCACAAAAACATAAAAATCATTAGAAATGGGCAAAAATCAAATACCATGCAAGTGAATTTAACTTCGCCAAATACCAAGCTCCTCTAATGGTGTTTTCTTCTTAGAAAACTGGTAGTGGCATAAGGAAGATGACAACTTCCTTTTTTTTGTTTAATTTGTTTTAGTTTCATTTATCTAATTACCTTTTTACCTTTAAAAACATTACTTAACCATTAACTAAACATTTTCCATAATTTTCCACAATCTATCTATATGGTTTATTTACCATTTAAGTCTATTAATTTACATTTCCATAGCCATTTAGCACCTTTAACTAATAGAAACTAACTTTTGCGCTTTTATGATTCTATCCTTTTTAATTAATTAACTATCTAAACGTTAAAATTTCTTAACCAAATTTTAATACAACCTTGTAATAATCCTATAAATAATAAAAAAATTAAAATATTGACTCACTTGTCGAAATTGTGGTCCCGAAATCACTGTTCTTGATACCACTAAAAACGGGTTGTTACACCTAGTCCACCAATCATATTACTTTGAGATTATATGCCAAATCCTATACATGTCAAAACTAGGGTGTTACACGTAAATATTAAATAAATAATATTTATTGACTCGCTAGTCAAAATTATGGTTCCTAAACTACCGTTTTTGACACCACTGAAGAACGGGTTGTTACAATATGAGCATGCATTGCTTGTTTGTGGGAAATCCTCAATGGGACAGATGAAGTTAGGATGGGAAAAAAGGGAGAGAACCTGTTAGTTACCACCACGTGCGAATCTTAGGGCCTTATAGAGGGAACATTGCTGTGTTTGAGCATCAAGGTTAGGTGGTGCAAATGAGGTAATGGACGGAGGATTTGGGAAATGAAAATTAAGGAAAGGTATTTACTGTGACGGTGGTATTGGCTGGTCTTTCAAAGCGACACCGTGACGATGATATATGGCGTAAGACCATATATGAAAGAGGCTATGGCAGTCTAGTATGAGGTACATAGTGTGAGATCATGAATGAAAGATGTTATGGAGGCGTGGTACAAAGTATACGATATATGGCGTAAGAGCATAGATGAAAGAGGCTATGGCAGTCTGATATGAGGTACGTAGCATAAGACCATAGATGAAAGATCCCATGATGGATGGTACAAGGTATAAGGTATTCGGTGTAAGACCATGGATGAAAGATGCCATGGCGACATGGTACAAGGTATAAAGTATTTGGTGTAAGACCATGGATGAAAGATGCCATGGCTGCATGGTACAAGGTATAAGGTATTTGGTGTAAAACCATGGATGAAAGATGTCATGGCGGCATGGTACAAGGTATAAGGTATATAGCGTAAGACTATAGATGAAAGATGTTATGACAGTTTGGTATGAGGTACGTATCGTAAGACTATGGATGAAAGATGCCACAACGGTATGGTACAAGGTATGTATTAGTGTAGGACCATAGATGAAAGATGTTATGACATCCATGTATGATGAGTAAGATCATGGATGAAAGGTTTTATGGTATCATATGATAGTATGCTAGGATGGCGAATCGGTGTAAGACCATGGATGAAAGATTCCATGGTATCCACAAAGATAGTCCGCTAGGACAGTAAACACAGAATAGATAGTCCACTAAGATAGTAAACACAAAATAGAGATAGCCCACTAGAACAATAAACATAGATAGAGCCCATCAAGACAGTAAATAGATGGTAAGTCCTCCAGGACAAGAGAAATAAGGAAGAATGGTATAAGACTATTGCTCGGCTATGATAACCCATAGAATCTGCCAAGAAATAAGTGATGAGATTTTTCCAAGACCTCATGTAAGGAGTATGTGGCTAATGCACCAAGTATGAGAAACCACACATGTGGGAGAAGAGTTAAAAAAATGGTAAGGATAGATGTGAGAGCCAACAAGGCATAGGCGAAAGCCCAACAAGAAATAATTGAAAGCAGGACGGGCGAGAGCTAGCTTGTTCATGGAAATGAAAAAAAGGGAAATTGTTTAAGGATCGCAAGCAAGGATCCGAAACGAAGAGCCACTAGGGAGAGCGCAATGAATTTGTACGAGAGAAGCAAATCTCGTGAGAGGGACGAGAATTCTACTCCCAGGATAAGGATTCTATCCAGGGGACAAAATGTCTGTCAAGACTATTCCTCTTTAAGGAAAGTCTATTACGGGTACACTGCCACAATGATAGTTGTAGGAAGGTAACGAGTAAGTAAAATGGTAGGCTCGTATAGACACATTGGTGATAGCCTATTGGTCCAACAAATCAGATCGACCTTAACTTATGAGACATGCGAGTCCCAAAGTGAAGGTTGGAGTGAAAGGCGGATTACTGGAAGTAATCCTACTGTGAACAATAAGGTGGAATGAGAACGGTTTCACTAGAGTGGCTATTCATGCTGAAGGTCAACATGGTAAGGAAATGTCAACAAGTCTTCGGGATTAGAGTAAGGAAAAAAGGAGTCTACCAAGGACTTGTCTGTCCAAGTCTATCAAGGAAGGCGTACAACCAAGTAAGGTAGAGGACAACGAACACCTTGTACATGGGTGTATGGAAGGAAGAAAAGAAGAAAAGTAAGATAGGACCCACTAGTAATGTGAAGTATTTGGATTATGGTCAAGTGGAAAATTAGACCAAAGGAAGGTCTTATAATGAGTCAAGTAGCTCAAAGGATCAAGTGGAGTCCATTGCCCTAAAAAAGAAACACTCGTTGTGAGCAAACAGTGAGTTTATTTTATATTTAGTTTATTTATACATTTGTTACCTTCGTGTCATAAAGATTAATTATGGTGCAGTGAAGGAATTCACTAAGTTAATTTAAACTTATAAGGGTTGTCTAATGTTCACAGGATTTGCGAGGTTGAT
This sequence comes from Gossypium raimondii, assembly GCF_025698545.1. Classification (NCBI taxonomy): domain Eukaryota; kingdom Viridiplantae; phylum Streptophyta; class Magnoliopsida; order Malvales; family Malvaceae; genus Gossypium; species Gossypium raimondii. Next base: position 25,594,647 of record NC_068566.1, on the reverse strand, counting down.
CGAAGACTCAGGAGAGGGACCAAGTCAAATGTTGCTGAGATTAGGGATCGCGATCTATGAGAGTCGTGCACATAGCAAGGGGGTACAATTGAAGGCTTTGCCTCATGGTCAATCATAGTATAATCAGACGATGTTTCCAGAGTTTGAATTCTGAATTTAGTTAGCCTGAGTTACAAACTTTAATGGTCTTATTGTAAATAAATAGATTGATTAGTGACAAAAATTTTAGGGACTAAACATTCAGTGGCTTAAAGCCTTAAATATAAAAATTATTATTGAGTTTATTTTAGATTATTTTATTTAGTCTACTTTATAGCAGTTAAGTCAACATCAATAAATTAAGGATAGGCGAACCTGGTCCATTTGTGACGCTTCATACCCAGATCTGATAGACGGGTTGGGTTAGGTTGTTACATGAACGTTGAGAGTAAAAAATCGTGTAAATATATATATAAATTAAATGCGGTATCTGCAAGCAAATAAGTCAATTTGTCATATAGATTTTTGTTACAACAAAACACCGCTAAGTATTTCAAGGATTGTACCCAAGGTATTGCAAATTGGAGAAAATTATTATTAAATTAGTTATAGAAAATATACTCTAATTGAGTCACGAATTAGTAGTGTGAATCCAAATTAAAAGATTAATTAAAATAATTAAATTAATTTCTCTTAATTAACCTAATGGAATTTTCTATTCCTAGTGTCAACAATGCGAGCCTCTAGCCTATGATCGATTAAATCATTACTTATCTAATTAAATAATTAATTATCCTCGATTGAGTTATTTATCACCCTTAGTTAAGAATACCCTTCCAGTCTCATCTTCACTAAGGATTACCACCTAAGTCACCTTTCCAGTCTCTTCCTAGGCATATTGATACCCTTTTGATCTTACCGCTTAGCACAAGTTATACATGACAGGATACTGTTTTGGTCTCAGCTATCTAGATACTCTATCAGGCGCTTCACTCCCTAATATACTAAGTACTCTTGAATAAACAACCAATTTCAGATAAATAATCACTCAATAGATAAAATAGTTAAATAATCAAATAATGCAATATTTGAATAAAGCACTAGAAATTATTCTAATATTCATATAGTCGTTAATTGATCAATTTAACAAAATATAAATAAAAGAATAAAATAGAAGAGTAGAGAGAGTGCTCATTGATAATATATTGAAGCGCGGATTCAGAGCAATCTCCACTCGTAAATATCTTCATATCGGAATAGAAAAGTTTCGACTAAGCAAACAAAAAAATAAAATATAAAGAAAACTAAATAGTAAAAATTGTTTGTTTAAGTTTGCACACCATTCAGGTAACTATAAGGTTACTTATATAGGCTACGGGTGACTTGGTGTCCTCACAACCCAAGATACATTTAGTTACTAATTAATACAATATAATCTTAGATTGCTAGGGTCTAAATATGGAAATATCCCCAAGAGTGTTGTCTAAGGATGTAGCTCATTTTGGCCGGCCTTTTTTGTGTCGTCGTGATGTGGAAAGACTTCTAGTCGTAGCGTTGCTGCCGTGAATTTCTTCATATATTCATCGCATCATTGTGATGAGGGAAAACTCCTCATCACGACTTGGAGTGCTTTCTCGACCTTGTTAAATTCGTCGATCTATGTTGCAACACGGGCTTCCTTTTATCACAGCTCGACGATCACTCTTTGTATTCTTATATCTGAATTGGCACCCTACATACTCAATTTGCCCATTAGTCACTCTCGAGGCTCGAGTCATCCGTACGGGTCATCAAAACAACAGAAAATATGTAAATAAATTATATTAATATTTAGTTCCTAACCTACTAATACTAAAAATGCAAAAATTAATTATAAAATGCAAAAAAAACTCATTAAGTGCTGAAATTTACTTAAACTACCACTACAATTGGCAGTAGGTAATTTTTTTACAGCCTATATCTATTCCAGAATGGAAATAAGAATGAATCGCAATGGATTTCATTGTTGGTCTGCCGACTTCACTGAATAAAAGAAATGTGATTTGGGTGATAATTGACTGATTGACGAAGTTTGCTCATTTTCTGGCAGTTAAAACAGATTGGTCACTCCTGAAGTTGGTTGAAGTGTATATTTGAGAGATAGTTAGACTTCATGGTGTGCCTATGTCTATTGTCTTCGATTGAGACCTTCGTTTTACCTTGAAACTGTAGAAATAATTACATGAATCACTAGTACGAGATTGAATTTTAGCATAACTTTCCATCCTCAGTCTGATGGCCAATTAGAGCGAGTTATTCAGGTGCTGAAAGATATGTTGCGAGCTTGTGCTATTAATTTTGAATCTAGTTGGGAACATTATTTGCCGTTAGCTGAATTTTTGTATAATAATAGTTTCCAGTCAAGCATTCAGATGGCTCCATATGAAGCATTATATGGCCGCAGATGTAGAACACCCTTATGTTGGTCGAAAATGTGTGAGAAGAAAATAAGCGGGCTAGAATTGATTTAGGAGGCTAAAAATGTGGTAAAATTGGTTAGAGTAAGATTAAAAGGGGCTTCTGATAGGCAGAAGTTGTATGTGGATCTAAAACGAAAGGATATCGAGTATTTAGTGGGTGATAAGGTATTTCTAAAGGTTTCTCCACGGTAAAAGATCCTGCGCTTTGGCCATAAGGGAAAGTTGAGTCTTAGGTTTATCGGGCCATATGAGATCATCGAGAGAGTTGGACCTGTAGCATATTGCTTAACTCTACCATCGGAATTGCAAAGAATTCATGATGTGTTTCATGTATCCATGCTTCAATGATATCAGTTAGATCTATATCATGTTATTTTGGTGGAATCAATTGAAGTTCGGTCTCATCTGTCATATGAAAAAGAATCGGTTGAAATCTTAGCTCGAGAAATGAAAGAGCTGATAAATTAACACGTGCCATTGGTGAAATTCATATGGCACAATCATAGCACTAAAGAAGCGACCTGGGAATTGGAAGAGACAATGAGATCCCAGTATTCCCACCTCTTTCCAGGAAAATTTCGAGAACGAAATTTCTTGAGGGGCAAAATTGTAATGGCCTGATTTTTAATAGTGTCAAAAATTATGGTTTCAGGACCTCGTTTTCATAAATTGATTCTGTAAATATTAAACAAACATAATTATGGAGTTAATAAATGGATGAATTGAAATTTGGTTAGTCAATTTAGCCAAAATTGTGATTAAATAAGACCTAGGGACTAAAATGTAAAGTCTAATTTCTATATATTTTTAATTAGGAAATGGCTTGGGGACTTAAATTTCAATTAGCCAAAGGTATAAAATGTTAATTAGACCTATTATAAGTAAGAGATAGTTGACGATAATGATGATTTCCTTAAGCTTAATTAACATTATAATTAATTAAGTTAAACTTGATTAATTAATTAAATTATAAACTTAGTATAAAAGTGAAATTGGTGGATGAAGAGATGAAAATCCATCTTCTCCAACCGACCAAAAGAAGAAAATAAAAGAAATTTTCCATTTTTGAAGTTTCAAGCTTTCAACCGTTCAATTTAAGTAAGCCCTTAGCAATTTTTCTTTGATTTTTATGGAAATTGAATCATGAGAGCTTGATTTAGCTAGCCCATGTACTAATTTGTAAAACTGTTAAAGTTTTAGAAAGTTATCATTGTTTATTTCTTGAAGAATTATGTGTAAAATTGATAAAAATTAAGCTTAGTTTAAGAAAACAACTAAATTGTAAAACTTAACTGTTGAATTGCATAATAGGGATCTAATTAAATAAAATGAAAAATTTGGATCTAATTAAATAAAATGAAAAATTTTCATAAAATTTTGGTAGGAATAGAATGTAATTTCAATTTGAAGCTCTAGATTGAAAGTTACGTTTGTCTCAGTTTTAGGGACTAAATTGAATAAATTATAAAATATGCTTGATAGTTTATTTTATTGTGATTTGAATGAAAATTGACGGTGTTATATGTTTTGTGATTATATTTAGCTAATGTTGAAGAGGAACCCTCAAAGTCTTGATGTCAACTCCAAAATTTTGAAAACTTTACAAATTGGTCTTAATTCGACCTTGGGTAGCATTAGAGCTTTCGTAAGCAGGTATAAGACCCATAAATGAATACGTATAGTTTTATACATATGTTTTACTTATATTTATATGTTTAATAGTATAAATCAAATGTGATTTGGTCATAGTTTCTCTAGCAACGAATATGACACCTTGTAGCCCAAATCCGACAATCGAGTTGGGTATGGGGTGTTACACCGTGACACCTCCCATTTGTACAATACGTTGGGATGGGTGAGGGGTGTTACAAACCCACCACCATACCCCAAATGTGCAATGCACATTTCATTTAGACAATGTTCAAAAATTGCAATGTATTCAAGAATAAAGTTTAGGAGTTACTTAAGGCTAGGTTGATCAATTTCGAGAAGAGTGACAATCCTTCACTAAAACATTTAAGGAGATACAATTTAGTGAATCATGTTTTAGTTTGGTGTTTCTAGTTATCCTTGAATCTAATGTATTGAATGATTGTGCCAAAGGGTTTTAGAAAAGTTTTATGGACTTTGTTTATCAATTCTCATTTTAATAAATAATAATGCAATTCATCTTGTGTTCCTTTTTTCAGCGTAGTTGTTGGTCCATACTTTTATATATATATGCACATGTTATTTGTTTTGTCCAATTTTTTAAAATTCCAAGTGACAATTTTAACAATTTTAAATTTGATTTTGGAATTCTGACTCCTATTTGTAACAAAAAGTTTGATTGGCGCCTCATTAATGACATTAAAACACACTTTGGGAGAACTTCGATTGCATTTTAAATATAATAGATTCAGCCACTCAATTATGGCCCTAATGACATTTTTTTAATGCATCTTGCTTCATAAATGATTTTTGTGAAGAGTATTCCCAAATAAAATGATATATGTAGTCTTTTTCTTACATTTCACTTGAGGAAAGGTATACCCCTTGCTACTCATGAGTCTTTTTATTTGGTACATGTTTAAATCAACCCTTACCAATAGGGCGAAGGCAGAAAGTTTTTTAAAGGGGAAAAAAATTAAAATTTAATTTTTACGATAGTAAAAATATAATTTCACAATTTGAATAGCCTATATCTTTATAATTTTTAAAATATTAAATCGAATTTGTATCATTTTTAGGGGGCCAAAATGTAATTTTAAGAGGAAAACATAACTTACATTAAACTTTGTGGTAAATGTGAAATTTGAAAATCATGCATGGGAGGTACTTGATCCAAAAAGAATTAAACAAATGATAAATGACATTTCTTTGCTCTACCTTTCATTTGTGAAAATTATGTCTAGTACTATCCCCTTTGAACTTAATAAGATTTGTGCCTCGAAATGAACATTAACTAAGAGTCATCTGCCTCATTTGGCGAAAAGACAATGCTATCGATGACCATTATGAATTAAACTTCAACTCCTTTTGTCATGTGGCTCAATAATTCAAAGGTTTTGAACTCATTCCAAAAAAAAAAAAAAACAACCTTAGTTAGTTAGGGCAATAATTCAATGCCTTTTCCTACTTGGTTTCCACATATAGGTATTTTCTCTTTTCAGGATTGAAGCTACTTGTGCCTAATGTGACAGTCAAACGTTCAACCCCTTCTATGGAGCAAAGAAGTAGGCTATTTTACCCATCTAACCCAAAAAATTAATATTTATAAAAATAACCCTAGTTTAAAAACTGTAACACCCCTAACCCGTATCTGTCGCCGTAATAGGGTTACAGAGCATTACCAGAGATTTTTAACTTAAAACATTCAATTACAATCATTTATAAAACACATCATATTCCATTCAAATACATACATAACATCCCCTTTTCGAGCCTTCGAGGCCTTAGAAACACTTTAGAAACAATTCGGGACTAAACAGAAAACATTTAGAACTTCATAGAAAAAGATAGAAAAAATTCATACTACAGGGGTCACACGGCTGAGACACACGCCCGTGTCTCAGGATGTGTGGGTATTTGAAGTAGGGACACACGACCGTGTTCCAGCCCTTGTCCGTGCCTGTGTAACTCTTTGATTTGGGTCACACGGCCAAGCCACACGCCCGTGTGCCAGGCCATGTAACTCTCAAAATACAACTTATAAAAACCTACAGGGGACACACGACTGTGTCGCGTGACCGTGTGTCACACACGGTTGAGACACACGCCCGTGTATTAGGCCATGTGGACGAGAAATAAGTCATTTTCAAGCCATTTCATTCACTCTAAATATGCTCACACATACAAACCATTTGTACCTATTTCAAACATTCAAAAATGTACCTAAAACATGCATAATGTAGTTAAATCAAAATGACATCTATCCATACAACCAATATGCCTTAAAGACACCTCAAACACAACAATCAAATTTGACTAAACATTTGCTAAATTTAGCCATAAATCAATCAACCAATTAAAAAACTTATATATTACATTTACCATAATGTTCACATATTATTTTCGTACTCATAACCACCAATATGACCATTCACACAACTCAACCAATACCTTAGCAACTTATCCGTATGCCAACCACAACCAAGGCTACCAAAACTAGTCATTTAGCAACTCAATGCACTATCTCATTCCATACCAAACCAACATTTTATAGCATAGCTTTATATTCATCATTTCAACTACCATCATTTAAGTACTTAGATACCAAACTAACAACTATTAAAGTACCACACATACATGTCGACATAACAACTATTTCATCACTTAAAATAACATATTTACAAGCCAAACATAATTGTTAATTTCATCAAACAAAGACACTTATACATGCCATTATAACCATGACTCAAAATCATGAAAATCTACCAATATAGTCGATGGATAGTGTGATGGATCTTCAACTAGCTTCTAACTCAATTTGTAACACCCCAAACCCGGTCTAGGAGTTATGGTCGAATTTGGCGGTGTTACATTGAGGTGTTTAGTGTAAAACTTGTTGTTGTTGAAATTTTTAAAAATCAATTAATCATTTTATTATTAAACGGTGATTCCAAAACGGTTGTTCATTTCCAAACGTGCATCATAAAAAACTAATCACTTTTAAAACGTTATAAATTTTCCAAAATCTCATTTATTACGAAAACGTGGTGTCTTTGAAAACAGTTACCTTTTGAAAACCCGTCTTATTCTACAACTATCAGTTATATCAAACTAAATAAATAAAAACCCCAATTTAAAGTTTATAACTTTAAATAGGCCTTTTTACATGAAAATACCCTAATTCAGTTACTTATAAATCAAAAGCTAAAAACGAAAGCTGATGCAGTTGTGTGGCCACCTCCGAGTCCTTCGCAGCTCTGAACCGTCTAACGCTGAAGATTCCTGAAAGGTTAAAAACGGGGTGAGTTTACAAAAACTCAGTATGTAATCCCCTTATTAAAGAAACAGTTAGTAAACAGAAACAACACAATCTAGGCCTGAGCCCTTTAACAGTAACAGTACAGTGTGGGTCTTAGCCCAATATAGTAAATGTGACGATTGGGCCTGAGCCCCCATCAGCCTCGGTTGGGCTTGAGCCCATATCAAATGGCACATATCACATATATCTAGGCCTAAGCCCACATCAATATTAGAATCAGTATATGCAATGCATAAATACCCATACCAACCCTGCAATTTGTCTCCTGTCCAACCCTACACTCCTGTGGGGATTAAATCGAACCACCCATCCCTACACTCCTTATGTAGCACCGGTTATGGCACTAACCAGTATCGCAACAAAGTCGCCAAGAACTGAATGGCTAAGAGTCAGAAATGGATAGCTATAAGCTATAAATAGAATGGCTACAAGCCATAAGTACAGTAATGTGATTGGAACAAAGCCATCAGTAGCAGTGATATGATCGGCACACAGCCATCAGTAATGGTAACATGATCGGCACAAAGCCATTAGTGGCAGTGATATGATTGGCACACAGCCATCAATAACAGTGAAATGATCGGTACACAGCCATCGGTAACAGTAATATGATCGGTACAAAGCCATTAGTAACAGTGAAATGATCGACACACATCTATTGGTAACGGTACTATGATCGGCACAAAGCCATCAGTAGCATCGCAGAAAGTCGCCACAAATGATATCGCGATAAGTTGCCGATAATAGTATATGTGGTCGTGCCACCAAGAATGATGATTGTGGTCGCCACCAAGAATGATGATTGTGGTAGAGCCACTAGTACAGTACTTCCTCCATAACAGTATCCCAACCCCATGCAGTATATCGTGTATGCAGAATGCCATGCTCAGAATCAGTCATTCAAATCACAAACAAATCAGTCATACCAAACACAGACAAATCAGTCATTTAACCACAGACAAAATAATCATTTGACTTCGAAGGGCAAAAATAATCATTTACCCACCAAGGCATTATGGTCATTTTACCCTACAGGGGTATTACGGTCATTTTACCCTACAGGGGAATTACAGTCATTTTACCTTACAGGGGTATTACGGTCATTTTACCCTCATATGGATGTTGGTCCCTATTTTGACTCTTGTTTTGGGAATCACAATAGGTGTACTAGTAATTGTATGGTTAGAAAGAGAAATATCCGCAGCAACACAACAAAGTATTGGGCCTATGGTCATTTTACCCTATAGGGGTATTATGGTCATTTTGCCCTATAGGGTATTTCGATATTCTACCCTATGGGGTATTTCGGTATTCTACCTTACAGGGGTATTTCAGTCATTTTACCCTATGGGGACATTTCAGTCATTTTACCCATCGAGGGTATTTCGGTCATTTTATTCATCGAGAGTATTTTGGTCATTTTACCCTTCGAGGGTATTTCAGTCATTTTACCCATCGAGGGTATTTCTGTCATTTTACCCTTTAGGGGTATTTCGGTCTAGATATCGACCTCTCGAAAGGTCCACAGTCGCCTCGAGCGACTCAAGTAACCTAATTGGTCACAATAGTGTAAATGGGCCCAAGGCCCATTATTCGGCCCAAGTGGGCCCTCACGCTCGTGTGGCCTGTTCAGCCCAGATTCAGTCACGACTATGCGAACTACACTGCCCGGTCGAGTATTTGCCACCAATCGTGGATTTTATCCGTGTAAGCCCACAAGCCCATTGAGCCAACACGGCCCATTACGGCCTAAGCCTATAGAAATGAATGCTCATGGAGGCCTCTACAGTCTATCGCCCATGATTCGTAGGTTCGGCTTTCCACACGAGCGATCGCACGCTCGTGTGGTCTCAAATGTCGTATTTCAGCTTTTGCCATTCTACAATTATAGTGGGGAGTTTACACACCTGATGCGATTTATAGATTCCCTTTGATCCGAACACTCTTATTCCGCAAATCAATGATCATCACACCCTTGGTTCCCAGGCAATGTGCCAATCAACCTCGACCACCACCAGTTAGGAATGGAAGCAATACAAGTTGGAGAAAGCAACGAATACCTTGAAAGCCTCGTCGACATCTCCCCTCATTCAGAACAAGGAACAAATGAGATGGATATATATAACTCTCCACAACAACAAACTCCCCAAATCCCAATATTCTCTCCTCAAATCTCTCCCCTTATCAATCCATCGATTTCCCCTTAACTCCCTCTATGACCAGTTTAAACTTCCTTCGGCAGTATTTCACTCCAACTCTGCCACTTACACGGCTCAAGCAGCAAAATAAATACCCTATTGCGCAACCAAGGACTTGAACCTCAGACCTCACAGTCTCACAACATGCCACTTTGCCACTAGACCACAACTCTTTTTGTATCACATTTTGTCTTCAATTAACTAAAAGGTCTAAAGGCCAAACTCCAGGTTCTTTTAAAAGAAAAACCAAAATAAATTGCAAGAGCCAAGACTCGAACCTAGGCTCCCATGCAACCTTAATAACGCCACAACCACTAGACCACATGCTTCCATATAACATTTATAACACAATAATTTAAAAGGCCTACATCCAAGCATCCAGGGTTTTATCCACTTAAAACCAAAACTTTTGCTAAAGCCTAGGTTTGAACCCAAGACTTTTCTGACTCCTCTTAGGACCCTTAACCACTAAAGCAGACATACTTTTGTACACAGTTTCCAAACCGTTCCCTTGCTCAAGGCCCAATACTTCTAGGCTCAAATTCTGGGGCGTTACACAATTGAGCTTCCGATAATCTGTAAAGTAAAAGAAAATAACTACGTAAGCAATGAATGCTTAGTAAGTTCATATAAACTTTAAGCATAACATTCCATTTCAATAATAAACTTTATAGAATAAACATAAATCTATGCCAATGTCATAAGATTCATAAATCGATATGATCATTAACTCACAAATAAGTAAGTTCACTAATGTCGCATATATTTATTATTCATGTCATGATAAGATTTTATGGGACTTAATAGGTAATCATCAACCTTTTATAAGATTATACACTTTTCAATTTACTCTCTTTTCATTCTATTCCCAATGCTTATCATAATCCTAAACAACATTATCAATTCCCGACTTAGTGTATTTATCCATGTTATAGGTATATTCATCCATAACATATGTCAATTTCCACATATAATACATCATTCAAACTCATTACTTCCTTTTTCCTCAAATTTCATTTCAACTATGAATTTACCATTTCATTACCTTTCTTCACTCAATTCATATGCATAACACACAAGTTATAAGCATAACATCAACCATGACTACAAGCTAGTGCATTTAAACATAGCTCTTTTGGAATCAACCACATAATCAACCATCGGATAAGAAATTACATACTTTGATTTATTCCACCTTTTCGTGGACATAAGCACATTACCAATTGAGCACTTACCGTTTCAATGTATTTCATTAAGAGTAAACATGATATAATTCATTCAGTAACTTGGCACAAGCCTAAGCATCAACAACAACACATGTTAGCATAATTGAGTATAATTCATGTGAACTTAACATAAATAACCATTATACTTGAGCATGATTCTATTGGATTTATCATCTTTCATAACATATCATGTTTTCCATGTATCACCATTTCAATAAATTTCATACACAAATTTCTTGGTTCATATTAAACACTTACCACAGCTGCAAGCTAATGATTAAACACATAACTTAGCGATATCATCACATGGTAAGATATAGTACATAAACATAGCATATATTAAATCATACTTTTCATATTCATGAATATTAATACTTTAATCATTGATACATCATACCTTTCCATATTTGTCGTAGTGAAGTCAACAGAACCCTTACTGGAGCTCACACAACGTGTGCTAAATAATGATCGAAACCATCTGTTTTCTATAATCGATGAATACTGTGAAGACAATTGAAGCCCTAGTACACGTTTCCTTTGTGCCATAGTCTAACTATGGTCTTACATATGCATTGCCATGGCCCTACCGTGGTCTTACATTTGTAGTGCCATAACCCAGTTATGGTCTTATCATCAGAATGTCATAGCCCAGCTATGGTCTTACATCCATAGTGTCATAACCCAATTATGGTTTTATCACCAGAATGCCATAGCCCAGCTATGGTCTTACATATAAATACCGCCATGGTCCAACCATGGTCTTACGTTTGAATAATTACCATAGCCTCGCCATGGTGTTACGTGCGAATGTAACCTGTCTCCATTTATATCAGAAATTATCATTTTCGTAACTTTTTACAATTCCTATTCTATCAAAAAATCAATTTAATATCAGTAATTTTACATAATTTAAAATTAAATATTCATAAACACTTAGAAATATAATTGAGTTCATATTAATGAACTTACAAAGCTAATTTGCAGTAATGGCTCCGAGTTTCTCAATCAATGATCGACATAATATCAATTCATTATTTTCGTTTTCAATTACACACATCAATATAATCTAATATTATGCAATTAGGTTCATATATTTCACTTACATATAAACTAAAATTAAATCGAACAAACTTACTCGCTAAATTGTAAAAATGACAAAGTACAAGGGCATTTTGGTAAATTTTATTCTCATAGATTTTCCACTCGATCTTGATCTAAATTAATAATTCTATTCAATATATTAATTTAGACAGTAAAACAATGTATTTTATGCAATTTAGTCACTTTTGATATTTTTAAAAAATTTCCCCTAACATTTTACTTTTATTCAATTTAGCCCCTAGGCCTAAAACGTGCAAATTAGCCATTTTTAATGCCAATTCACATCAGCCGAATATTCATGGCACACAAAACAGCCCATATTTACAATAATTTCACATCAAATCCTTGTATTTTTACTATTTCAATAATTTAGTCCCTAATTGATAAATTCATCAAAATTACTTAATAAAATACTTATAAATAACAACTAACACTTCAAATGCATCATTTAATAACTAAAATCATACAGATTCATTAATGACAACATTCAATATCTTTAACATTTTCAAAATCGAAGGTACGGGCTAGCTAGACTTAATTGCAACGATTTTAAAAATATAAAAATTAAAAGAAACAAGTGAAAAACGGACTCATATGCACCCATTAAAGCTTGGCCGAAGCTTGGAGCTTCTCCCCCATTTTGTTTCGACTAAAAATGGTGAAGAAGATGAATGAATCATCTTTTAATTTCCTTTTCTTATTTTATTTACATTATAACATAATATAATGTTTTTATAAATTAATAAACATCATTCTTTTAACTAAATAACCCCACTAATCGTCCAATACCTTTTAAAAATGGTATATTTACCATTCAAGTCCACTTAACTTTATTTAATAAACCATTTAATCACTCTAATCAAATTAGTGATCACATTTTACACTTTTTACGATTTAATTCTTTTTACTTAATTAACTATCGAAACATTAAAATTTTTCAACAAAAGTTTAATACAACCTTAATGACACTCCGTAAATATTTATAAAAATATTTATGACTCGATTTAGGAAATGAGGTCCCGATACCTCATTTTTTTAAATCACTTGATCTTAGAGTCTTACCACTTGAACTTAATAACTCGCTTATATAATATAAATTATCAAATTGAAAACCTTTTTAAAACCATATTTGACTCGTAAATATTAAATAACAATATTTACAAACTTACTCGTCGAATTTGGTGCCCCCAAAATTATTGTTCCTGACATCATTGAAAAACGAGTTGTTACAAAAGCATTCACCCAAATGACCTGAAATGAACAGTAAATTTGAGCTATAGGGACTAGATGGCTGGCACCATTATTTTTTCTATTAAAAAATAATTTTTGGGATTTTGAACACTAGATGGCCGGCACCCATGTATTTTTTTTTCAAAATCTTTTTTGGGTGCTGACACACTGATGGCCGACACTCCTTTATCTAATTAAAAAAGATTTCTTTTTGGGGTGTGAGGTGCCGGCCAATAAATGGCCAAAGTCACCTAACAAAAGGGATGAAAATATTGCAACATTAACCCCTCCTTGTTTTCCCATCTTTTTTATTTCCCAAGTTTACTTACATATTTTATATTTTAAAATATTATTATTGCATCACTCACATTATTATTAAATTTAGAAATTTATTTAAATTTAATATGCACAATTAAATTAGATTTTTTTTTATAAAATTAGAATCGCTTTAATGATTTTTATCTTTTATAATAATTCAAACATACATTGCTAAATTATTGTTTCTTTTATTTTAAAAATAACAAGTAATATATTTATAAATTTAATCAGAGACGTTATTTCTACGATATTTTACATATTTTTATATTTTAAAATTTAATTTTAAAATTAATTTAATCTATAAGGTAAGTGTTTTTATAAATATATTACACGTTTCTAAATTTAAAACTTTTAAGTCTATTTAAAATTATTTTTTAGATACTATTCAAATGTTTTAAATTTATAAATATATTACTTGTTATTTTTAAAATAAATGAAACAATAATTTAGCAATGCTTAGTTGAATTATTATAAAAGATGAAAATTATTAAAGCAGATTTTAATATTATAAAAAGAATCTAATTTAATTGTGCATATTAACTTTAAATTAATTTTAAATTTAATAATAATATGAATGATACAATAATATTATTTTAAAATATAAAATATGTAATTAAATTTAGAAAATAAAAAAGATGGGAATACAAAAAGAGGCTAATGTTGCAATATTATCATCCCTTTTGTTGAATGACTTTGGCCATTTGTTGGCCAGCACCTCACGCCCTCCAAAAAAACAATTTGTTTAATTAGATAAAGGGGTGACGGTTATTAATGTACCAACATCCCAAAAATAATTTCTTTTTGAAAAAAAATAAATGAATGCCGGCAATTAATGTACCAGCATCCCAAAAATAATTTCGTTTTGAAAAAAAAAATGAATGCCAACCATCTAGTGTCCAAAACCCTCAAAATTATTTTCAAATAAAAATAATAATAGTGCTGGCCATCTAATCACTATAACCTAAATTTACTGTTCATTTCAGGTCATTTGTGAATGTTTTTGAACCAGTCATTTTTGTAAATATTAAATTTTTTTAGATCAAATGGGTAAAATAGCCAAAGAAATATCCCTCACGACCCCCAGTTGTTCCGACCATACTAGATTCCTCAACAGCACCTTAGCGAAGGAGGTTCTCCCTCTATGCAACAATGAACAAAAGCATGCAAGAACAAACCAAGCATGGCATTCCAACTAATTGAGGGCAATCCAAAAATCTTCAAGGACAATGGCAGAGCAACTAATCAAAAGGCAGAAGAAAGCTTGCCTCGAACAAATACGAAGGCAAAAAAATTCCTCCCACCACCTGTCAATTCAATCAACTGATGCCTCCCTCTTGGCATTCCCATTAATCAATAGAACATGCCTCATCTCAACCTCAATCATGGTAGGATTAAAGCTTCCACTATCCACCCTTCTACCGGATATCACAACAGAAACATTACCAGAAAAGGAAAAGGAAGACAATAGCCCACCCAAATGTGAACTTGGAAGAAAATTTTGAGAAATCTAAGAGACTACTAGCTACTCAACCTGCTCAACAAAGTTCTTAGTAAAATGTAGAATGCGAAAGATTCCCCTCCCCCAAAAAAAAAACAAGATCTATTTATAGGCCCAAAAACGAATAAACTCCAACAAGCCTTAAAACACAAATCAGGTGACAAATCGATGGAAAAAGCCATCATAAATTGACCTAAGCCCCACCACATTAAAACTCATGCGAAACTAAAGAAATTCAAAGACAACACATTAAAAAAAAACAGAATAAAAATTCAGAAATTCAAAAGCATTTATTTCTTCAAATCTAAAAGTATTCTATATAAATGCAAAAAAAAAAAAAAAACTAAAAAATATATAATAAAACAAAGGATAGATACAATTCTTTAAGAAAATGTATAAAATTATATATTTTTACATAAATTATAAGAAATATATATAAAAAAAATCATAAAATATAAAAAATTCTGAAAATTATAAAATTAAAGGGTGGTGCGTAAACCTTCGGCAATGAAACTGCAAAGTACATGTTCCAATGGAGTTTCAGAACCCTTGCATCAAATTATCAATTACTCAGAATCAGAATCGCCTCTGCCTTGGCTCATAAGAAGAGAAAAATCTAAAAATAATAAGGCAGGAACTTACTAAGAGCTCTTAACAAAATTAGAGAATTTGAGTGAGCTCATTGAACCAAAAAAAAAAAAAAAAAAAGTGAAAGAAAGTGATGATGCATAGCAATTTTGGATTCACCAAGATTAGTGTTGTTGCTTTTCCTTGAAATGTGGTTCATCAAGAGTTTTGCTGCACCATTCAAAGGCCACTATGCTAAAAGAGATGCGACCATAGCTCATATTCAACTGCTAAGTGGTAAACAACTCATATGATCAAAAGCACTAATGCTATAACAAAACATTGTCATTTATCACAGTAAAAGCCTAACATGTCCCCTGAGAGGCACCATAACAGTTTAAAAAAGACTCAGTCTCAGAGATTGAACCCTTGGATGGATCTGGCGGAATCTATGGGACGGAAGAGGAATAACTCCCGTTTAACCTAATCTTTAAAAAAAAATACTTCAACTTGTAGCTAACCAGCAGTTTGTTTGATAAATAACACAATGCCCATTTACCTGTAATCTCAGGTCAAGTCAAACTCCAACATTCATATAATTAAGACGGCCATGATTAATGAGCAGCAGAAAGCTTCATCTTCTTTGGGGGTGGGTTCCCTCCAGAGATCACAACATATGAATAGAAGAAGAACATTGCGGCACTGCATCATATGAAAATTTATTCCAAAGAAGAAAAGAAAAAGAAGACATGAATATAACTCAAGATGTCATCTTCTTTTTAACACAAGCACTGAGTTTTTAGATTAATACCTAATCGCAGCATAAAATGCATTAGGAAATAGTTTCTTTGTCTGCATCCACATTAAGTTATAATGTTAGAACAAAATAACTCAGCCAGAGAGGAATAAGATGCACTGACGTGATACATACCGATGAGTAAGTCTGAAAGTTCATCCAGAAAAGGACTGCTGCTAATGCTGCAAAGTCGGAACACACATTCAGTGGGGCAATCCATTCTAAGTAAGACTGAACATTGAACACTTTAAGATCATTAATCACTCGGCATGCATATGAATGTCAGGTAAGGTTTAGCACCTTGACCAATTTTTAACATCCAGCATACATATTCTGACTGATCATAGGGTACTCATATCTTGCAACATCAAAACCATTTTCTGGAGTATATTGAATCTTTACTGAAATGGACTAGTAAATTAAGCAATCTTCTTGAACCCAAATTCTACATCCAATATCATCACAACTATGTCTTGTTGCCTCTTTGCTGCATGCCAAATTTTGCAATGAGAGGCACTACAAGATTTTTGTCTAATAATGAACTGGATGGGAAGGATAGATACTTCCTAGTATTGATCTAACGTGTTATAAGAACATTTTCTAGCCAATAAAGCTCATGTTTAATTATTTCAGTATCTTCCCATCAATGTCTCTAGATGCAGCCACCAATGAAGTACGAGTCCGCTTTTGTACTCAATGATGCAGGAGTTACTTTATATAATTTTATCATTTCAGTGATTGTAGACAAAGATAGATGGCTAAGATTATAAATTATCTTTAGGGTCTTAAATCTGGGGTGGGATTAAAAATTTATCTGTAACCCTAGCATAAAGAAGAAATTAAATAGATTTACAAGAAACCTTAACATTTTTCTTTGAATTAATAGACTTCAGAAACTAGGGGATTTTATAATCCCATGTATTCAAGAGTTCCAACTTCTACATAACACGTTTCAGCCTAAATTCTATTTATTTACTGTTTTTTCTCTGTAACCATACCAAATTTGGAACTAGAGCCTGACTAGATCTTTGGGTTTAAATTAGGGTTTGCTTTTTAAGCCATGGCTGGATGCAATAGAGGAAATCAGGATCAACAAACAGAACTGGCTGAAATGAGTAGTGTGAATGAAGAAATTTTTTTTTTTTTGAAAGATGTGATTGAAGAGTTGATACATGCAATTTATGCTAGGCCGCGAAAGGAATGAATGGAAAGCCCAGATGGAGATTATGGAAGATGCTCACAACTAGTTTGATGTACTTGTAGGTAGTCTTGCTGATGAATCTGATTATAATGAAGAAAACCTCTTTCATGATGCTGAATTCGCAAATCGTGCGGTACAGGGAGGATTGGAGAAGTGGTTGGTTCATGCCTTTCAATTAAATGGGGGTGGAATTAGGATTGAAGTTGCTGATTTTTATGGGAAAATGCATGCGGAAGATTCCTTGTCTAGGGAAGTTAGCTTGGAGAATTAATTCAAGAGGAAACTAATGACAGAGGCTAGGAAGATGGCACTTGTGAAACTAAAATTGAAAGGCATTACAGTTCAATGGTGTAAGAGAATTGAAGAGAGCACTTTTGAATTTAACAATATCTCTACCAGCTGACTATGATATGGAGTTGAGCTCCATCCATTAAGGCAAAAGGGATTGTTGATGGAGGAGTGTACTTCTGAATTTAACAATATCTCTATCCAAGTTGGATGAGATGGGAGTGGTTTGATTATTCAACCTTGAAGATGCACGAAAAAATGTCTTCATTAATGGCCTATGTCTAAAAGGATTGATGGCGGTAAAACAAAGGGGAGTTCGAGCTATTCGAGGTGTTATAAATTAACAGACAGCCTTTAGAAATAATTGTGAGGCTTCCTTTACAAACAAAGATGGCAGAGGAAACACATGAAAAGAGGAAGGCTTTGGTGAGATTTAAGGCTGGAAATAGTGGTAGATAGAATATTTTTAAGCCTGGCAGTAACTTTCATAATTGTTTCACTTGTGGAGAGAAGGTCAGGGTTCTTATTCTTGTCTCGAACAAGTGTGAACTTAACTGAGATGGAAGAGCAAGAGAATGATATAGTAGACCCTATATATGATGAGAATGATGAAGAAAGAGAATAAATTGATGTGCATCCGGTTCAAGAACAGTCTTTGATTGTTAGTATTGTTGACAACATTTAAAGGTTTTGGAGGTGGTGAAACATTTTTCAAACTAAAGTTCATTGCAAGGTTTTATAGAAGTAGCATAGAGAATGTCATTCCAAAAGAGCAAGTCGATAAGTTTAAGTTGCCCACAAAAAATATCCACATCCCTGCAAAAAATTGTTGGCTTAAAAGAGGTTGCAAGATTCCTGTCACATCTAGACGCTTAGTTAAATTTCGTATGAGAAATAATCTAGATGATAAAGTCTTGTCTAATGTTCTGAGTCATATTTTTGTGAGAACTTGGTTGTATGATCATGATAAGGAGCATTGTACCAAACCAAATACTTATTCCTTTTAAAGATGCAAAAGTAGCTACTAATCCTTCCAAAAGTAGCAAGATTAGTGGGTTATCGTCTACTGAAAAATTGAGGTTGAATGTGAAGAATCATATTTAGTGCTTGCCTTGGTGAGTTAAGTTACAATTAGTGACTAGATTGAAGAAACATCGAAACGAGCCAAGAAATTTTGAGAAGTTATTTGTCATCAAATGCGATGCATCTCGAGTAAGAATCGGGGTTGTTCTCATCCAAGAAAACCTACTGAAATTTTTAGTGAGAAGCTATCTAATGTTAAAAGGCGTTATTCCACTTACAATTCAGAGTTTTATGTTTTGGTAAGGGTTGTTCCACATTGGAAGCACTACTTGACTTATCAACAATTTGTGTTCATTTAGGTCAAGCATTGGAATGGTGAGTTAAATATGTATATATCAAGGACTATCATGCCAAGTCGAGTTCCTAACTTAATGAATTTAATTTCTCAGTGAAAAATAAGGCATATGAGTCTAATATTGTGGCAAATGCATTTATCAGGTGACCTTCACTGCTAACGATGACGACTGTTGAAGTGACAAGTTTCAAAGAATTGAGGAACCAATAAAAAACTGACTCATATTTCAACCCTATTATTTCTAAATTGGAAGGATCAACCAGACATGAATAAATTGCATTATCAATTACATGATGGGTATGTGTTTAGGGGTAATTGTTTGTGCATTCCCAAAAGTTCTTTACACGAACAATTTATGAGGGAGCTTTTCGAAACTGCTTGGGAGAGTACCTTGGAAAAGGTAAAACCATGGATTCAGGGTTTGAGTGGTATTACTAGCCATTAATGTACAAGGATGTGAAAAGCTTGGTGCACCATGTTCTTGTAAATTTTCTGTGTAATTCACAATACACAAGGTTGTAAACTCCACTACCTATGCTAGAAGTGCCTTTGATTCACTTAAACAGGAATTTGTTCTGAGATTACCAAAGACAGCAATGGGTTATGATTCAATCTTTGTTTCGATGGATCGTTTCTCAAAGATGGCACATTTCATTCCTTTTTCTAAGACTTTTGATGCTCCTCATATTGTAGAGTCGTTTTTATGGTCAGGCTACATGGTGTCCCTACATCTATAGTTTCTTAGAAGGATGTCAAAGTTGTAGGACACTAAATGGAAGAAAAGGTCCAATTGAAATTTTCTAGCACTTGTCATCTATCAAACGGATGGGCAAATAGAGGTTGTTAATTGGAGGTTAGAAGATATATTTAGGTGTCCTATTAAGGATCATGTGAAGAGTTGGGATTTGGTTATTCCTAAAGCTAAGTTTGCATGCAACAACTCCGTGAAATAGAACAATTAAGAAAATGACTTTAAGTTGCTTATGGACTCAAACATTGACAAATGCTTGATTTATGCTAATGCAGCTAATCTATATCACCATATTAAGGAGTTTGAAAAGGGATTAGTACTTGTACATCTGAGGTGAGAAAGATTTTCGAAGTGCACTTATCACAAGTCAGAAGATTAAGCCATGTAAGGTGTTGAAGAAAACAGGCTCCAACGCATGTGACAGAGTTGTCTTTAGATTTTGCATGAAATCCCAAACCACTCTACAATAATATGCTATAAGATATAATTTCACTAAAAAACAAGTGCACTCTTGTATTGTGACATACCAAAACAAGATGTTTAGACCTTTGTTGCTTCGTAATCATAGTTATTTGAAATTATGGCACCCAAAATTCTCACCTCATAAATAGTCATACGATAGTCTTTAACCATCAAGCTAGAACAATAATGTCTAATCACAATTAATGCTCGACATTACTCATTTAAAGATGCATAGTCCTACATGTTTGCGTGATATGAGTATGTGTTAGATTCATCTTTGTTAAATATTTGAACTTCAACAAAATGCATTCCTCCGGTTGAGAATAGATAAACGCTAGTTGAAGAGTATTCTATAACAAACAGAAGCAACTTAGTTAATTAGATGTTAGGCTCTCTAACTAAAAAACTAAACAAAAGGGAACTACTATCAAGCCATATTCTTGTACTCAATGGCTTCTCATTTAGGTACTAAAGCTCTCCTTTATAAGACAACAAATAAATAGGAACCAAAAGCAAACATTTCATGTAAGCAACAATCAAGATTGTAAAATGTGAAGCACAAAAAAATGATCTTTCCATAAATTGCTTTCAAAGGATGCCTCAATGCATAGAAAAGTTAAAATACCTGCTTGTCCAAGTATGAACGGTAAACTTGATTTTCCTTGCCGCCAGATTTTCAAGCTGAAGGTGCTAAGGGCCAGCAAAGCACCTCCAAAGAGTAAGGTAGTAGTATTTCTTGAAAATATAAAACCAATAAGCCCCCCGCTTAGAACAAGACCACCTATAATCAAGTAAGACAAGTTTTTAGAAGTTTGTTAATCCATTGAAGAACAAAATCTAAATGAGAAAGAAAATACATTATAAAGATTAAGCATAGGAAAAAATACACAAAATTTACAAATCACTTTGAGAAACAATTAACCTTAGGATTACCAAGTCTAGATAAATTGATAGTGTAACAAGCACAAAAAAATAGAAAAGCCATTAAATGATATAAAAGACACTTTAAAATAACTATAACTGTAAGAAAGCATTTCAAATAAATAAACGATCAACCTAGTAATTTTTCCGGCAATGGAAACCTCATACTGCACACTCACCATAAGGAATTCCAAAACAGAAATCATGGATTTTTGCTGCCCTCTTTTGTTGGATGATACCATGTTCCTCTTCTAAATCACTTGTATTTTCAGGAACATGCTCTTCTGCATTTGGGTATGTCCTAGGCATATCTTCTATAAATGCTTTTGATTCTCCAGCAATATAGCTTGGTGTAGTTTTAAGTTGATTGCCAGTAGTTTCAGCACCATGCCCATCAACACTTGTAACAACAAATGACTGGAAAATTGTACTTAGCATCTTTTCCAACACAATAACTAATTTCTTTAATGTTCACAAAGAATATTAATACATCAAATCCAATTAGATTTATGATTTTATATTTGATTTAATATTTGAGCAGGAATACTTTTTATTTAATTTCCTCAAACATTTAAAAGTAATTGCTAATCTAATAGCAAAGCATGAAAACTTAAGGAAATCGAAATAAGTAAACCCCAAATTGGTTGTTACTTTTCTACTTCATTTTTCCAATTTATTCTTTTACTTCTAAAAGTTGCTAAAGTATGGAAAATAAAGAGCAGAAAGCGAAAATTACATTTAATTAAACTAAAAATAGAATAATATCTAATTCTGCAAATACTTTTTCATATAGATTTAGAACCCGAGAATACTTATTTGAACATAATTGTTCCATAAACTTTTTCATCATGAGAAATGTTAAATTTCACCACAGTTGTACAATCTGAATATTTGTTATGTATTATTTTCATGTTATTTGAGAGTAACTGGACTGTACAACTGAAGGATAAAATAACTATTATTCTAGCGGAGCATGCCGCTAGCAACACTTAAGCCATAAACTCAAGGAAAATGGATTAAATTAAACTCCACGAATACTATCTCATACAGTCATACTCCACCAACGGAGTTAGAGGTTTGTCACGTACTCTTTCAAAAAATGGTTTTAACATTGGGCGTGTATAGAAACGAATTCTTTGTATATAAGAATAACCCAAATAGCCTTACTCTTTGTTTAGTTTAATAACTCCACTGAAGGTATATATGAGTATTAACACAAATAGTCAGCCTTCGTGTATCATAAAAATCAAAATTTGTAGACTTTAGTTCCTTAAAGGCGACTTTAAAAGAAAAAGTTCAGCAGTAAAAGGAACAAAATAACTGAATCTAGAATAATTACCATAATACAAAACATATTAATAACTAATATGGATTAGAACCCTACAGAATAAGAGAAAGAGCAATATTTCAAGATTTTGTCTTATTATCAATTTAAATATGGATTAAAACCCTACAAAATAAGTGAACAGATCAAGATTTCAAGGTCTCTGCTTACTTTCAATTTAAATTGGAAAAATGAAACATGTAAACAAAGCATTGATCAGCATGTTAAGCAACTCAATAATCTTTCAAGTAAATTTAATTATCTGAATACGATAATACCTTTGAGCGAGTAACCGGACGAAAAGTTGAACGATGATAGAGCTGAAATCTCCGGTTGATTGAAGAGAAACAAGAAATCTGAGAAATTGTCTTTGTCGCTGCTGCTGCTGTTGCCATTTTTATTTTGAAAATCGAACAAAACAAAAAACAAAAAGTAAATAAAATTAACCTTTTTTATAGAAAGCAAAATTGGCAGGTTTTGATTCAAGAGAGAGTGGAGACAGCAGCAGCCTCAAGGGCTGTTTGGTCAACCGATAATTCAAGGAGTAAAAGATGGAATTTTGGATACTACTTTCTACAAGGGCTGTTTTGTCAACCGATAATTCAGGCTGGGGTATAATAATTTTATAATATTTTTTATAATATTTAATTTTAAAAATTAATTAATTTCATTTTAAAAATAATAATGCAATTAAAAAATTTTAAAAATATTTAACTAATTTAGAATCAATTATATTAATATTTAATATTAAAATAATATAAAATTTATCATGATTTAAATATTAATATTAATATATTATACTTTAAATAATATTATTAACAATTTATTACAAATTATTTATTTTATATATATTGTTAAATTAATTTATTTTAATGTCAATTTTATTAATATTTATTTTTTATAATTTTATATTTGTTATGAATATCTTGTTAAGTGGATATCTGTCATGATCAAGATAAAATTTTAATATACTTTCAATTCTAATAGTTATTAGAATTAGATTTCTATTTCTTTTCTTATGCCTATAAAGTACATTCTCTATTACTTTCATATATATATTTTTCTTTTTATTTATTCTCTTCATCTCTCTTTATTTTATAACAATATTTATATTTATTGTACTTTAATAAATGAATATAATTAATTTTTATTATATTTGAAAATATAAATTTACTTTGATAAATATTATTTATATGTTTTTTAAATTATATTTTAAGTTTAAAATTTAATATTTATTAATTTCAATACCATAAAATTAAAGAGTAATTTGCATTTAACATCCTATCTATTTAATATCAATTTTCATATAAATCCTTAATTTTAATTTAATCAAATCAAAAATTTTATTATAATTAAATTAAATTATTTTATTAACACTCATAAAATGTATTAATAAAATGTTGATTCATCATTTTTTATACCTAAAAACCAAAAAATTCAATGTTTTTATTTTATAAGTAGAATTAAGGGTGAGCGTTCAATCGAATTGAATGAAAAAAATTTGAGTTAATAGTGATTTAAAGGTAAAAGGTGAGAAGTAAAAGTTTAGGGGGAAAATAAAAAGTTTTGGAGGTTTGGGGAGTAAAATTTTTGGGGTAAAATATTCAAAAAAAAAGTGGGGAAAAATGGGTTTGGGGTAGAGAAGGGGTGAGATGGGAAGGGAGTAAAAGTTTTGGAGAAAAAATGAGAAGGAGTAAAAGTTTTGGAGGGAAAATAAAAAGGTTTAGGGGTTTGGGGTAAAAATATAATATATTATAGTTTAATATTCGGTTTATTCGAATTATTTGAATTCGAAAACTCAACCTAATTCGAGCTCGAAATTTGAAAAAAAAATTGAATTGACTCAAATAACTCAATTAACTTAAATAATTCAATTCGTTTAACTCGAAATTTGAATTTTTTTCGATTTTTTCAAATCGAATCGAGTTTTGTTAATCCCTAAATAGAATTATCAAAACGTAGTGAAACAAATATGATAAGCTGAAGGATTACAAGAGAAAATAACAATCATGTATAAACAAACATCACAGGCAACGAAAGTTTTTGGATCAGCTCAATATATCAATTCAAGGATAATGAGAGAAAACTCTCACCAAAAATCAAACTTTGTGACACCCTACACTTGATTCTATTGTCAGATCCGAATATAAAATGTCACATTTCGTTGTCAAAGCAACTCAAACTTAATTCTCATTAATTAATTTAAGAATATAAATTTTCCATTTATATATATATTTTTTTATAAAAATTTAGATAATATCTCCTTTAGTTTTATTCAAACCCACCTATAATTAAACTTAACATATATTTCAAGATATGAGTAAAACTCCCAAGTTAATTCCCAACACTTCTTTAAGCATATCATATTCGAGATTCATCACTTAAATTGTATGAATAAGTATATATATATTACTATAATATATGTAATTTCATAAAACATAATTGAAATATTTAAGATAAATTTCATAAGTATAAAGTTTATAAAAGCATATATACATACCATTAAAGTCCTAAACAAAAGAAACATCACCAACGTTGTTTGAGCTGAGTTGGAGCTTCCGATGCTGATGACATTTGTATACTCCTTAAAGGCCTAACTACCTGTGCACAAAAACAACAACAGTATGTTGAGCATTGAATGTCTGGTAGTGCTAATAACATCTAAAATCACTACATAAAGCATTAAGTAATTTATAAATTAAATTAATAATGATAAAAAACAAAAATGATAATAATAAAATAATAAAAGAATAAAATTCAATAATATAACATTCTAGTAACTCATTTTCAATTATATACAAGGTAACACTATTGCTTTTTTAATACAATTTCCAATCACAAATAGCTCAAATTTATAAATAATTTTGAAATCACTTTTCATATCTCTTTCATTTTAGTCCCTCATTTTTTAAATTTAGACATATGGATCCCCATCCCGGGTTGCTTAGCAATAATAGCTTAAAGTATATCTCACTCGGGTTGTCTGACAATAATGACTATTTTAACATCCCATTTTTTAGTGGTACCGAAAATGGTGATTTTGAAACCCCAATTTCCAATGATCGAGTTAATAAATATTATTTTATAATATTTGTGAGTCTATTACAGATTTATATTAAGTCTTGGTCCAACAATTTTAGCGATTGAATGGTTAGTTAAGGAAAAAAGACTAAATTGTAAAAGACGTAAAATTTAATCGCTTTTAATTATTATTAGCTAAAATGCATTATTAATATTTTTAAGAATCTAAATGGTAATTAAGCCATTCTTATTAATGTGGGACGGTTAGTGGATATGTTTGTCATAATTTATATTTATATGTTATTTTAAAAGTTATAATAATAATAAAATATAAAGAAAATTTTAGTCATCTTCCCATTTCATATTTTCCACCCAAAACCATTATAACCAAGTGAAAAAGCTCTTGCATGTAAGTCAAATTCAACACTTTTTTTTATGATTTTTATGTTTTTGAGATCATTGTAGCTTAATCTAGCTAACCTAGAGAATATTTCAGTAAAATTGTTAAAGGTTTTAAAACTTTCCATTAATGAATTATAGATGTTCTTAAAGTTATATGGTAGATTATTGAACTTAGTTGTTAAATAATATTATTTTGTAAAGGATTTTTTGTTAGTTTTGAGCTTAGGGACTAATATGAAAATATATTAACTTTGGTATGAAATTTCTAAAATTTTAGTATTTGAAGGTCGATAGAGGATGAATTTATAATCTGCTTCAAGTATTGGGGATTAAATGTGAAAGTTATGATAGTTTTGGTTTTAGGGACTAAATTGAACAAAGTGTAAAATTTAAGGAAATTTTAAAAATGAAATTAATAGGTTATATACATGAAAATGAGTATGGTTATGTAATTGAATTTGATAAATTGAATTTAACTGTTATATTGATTAAGGGTTAAACCGCACGGAGGAAAATTGGAGAAAATAGAAAATTGTAGAATAGTCCTTACGGATCAACTCGATAGCTGAATATATACATATATAACTTGTGTTGTCATGAATTCGTTTTAATTGAATTGTGAATGAATCTTTGATTTTACATTGAAGTTATAAATTGTTACAATTAAGTACAAGGTGAGAAAGTACTTATTTGGAAACTGATGAATATTTGTGAAACACGATTATATGATTTCAGAATGAACATGACTTGTTTACAGCATGTGTACGGATATTATGGAAGTGCCTGTGATTTATGAATGTTATGAATTCTTTAAAAATGCACATTTGAACTTAGTAAACAATTAGGATACAATTGGCATATCGACATGGTTAGAATGCACACTTGTACGAGTTTGCACTTCGATGTCTCTGTTGCACTCTGGTGCCTCTAATTGCAAAATCGTGCCTTTGTTTATACTACGGCGCCTCTATATAGCATTACGATACTCTCTAGTGTGGTGTAGCTACCCGAGTATCCAAATTATATTACTATAGTTCATAGGGCTAATAAAACTTGTGACTGATCATCAAATGACTTGTTAAGATATGTGAATGCATATGAATGATTTGGATTGAATTCATGATACACATGGAATTATCTTGTGATTTGGACTCCTGTAAATCTCACAACTTTCTCGTATATTGAATGTTAGGTTGATATCTCTATATTACTTGTTTAAATTTCAATTACATGATTGAGGTAAGTTAAATTAAGATTTAACAATGAACTTACTAAGCTATATAAGTTTATTCTATTTCTTTTCCTGTTTCCTGTAGTTGACGTTTTGCGAAACTAGACAGTTAGATCAACTTCAAGGCTCACACTATCAAGCTTCAATCTCAGTAGATTTTGATTCGTTCCGGTTTTGTGGAATGTATATAGGTTATTTTGGGATTATATGATAAATGTTGTAATGTGATTTATATGGCCTATATGCACATTGGTGCTTATATATGCTCATATGAATGGTTAAGTCGTATGTTTTAAATTTGGGTGTGGTGGTATCAAATGGCATATTGGTTAGGCACTTAGAATGATATTTTAAGTGGTGTTTTTGGTATGTTTTGGTGCATTTTGATTAGGCTTAAGGAATGGAATGAAGGGTATATGTTGTATATGAAAGTTTGTGGTTTGTAACTTGATTAAGTCAACACTAACCATTTTGATTTATGGCTTTCACTGAAGTACAAATAAAAATTCTCGGATTCGTACCCCCACTTGTAAAAGTGTGCGAATAAGTTAAAGGATTACGTAAGTATCTCACTGAATCGAATAATTAAAGGATTATTTATTTTAGTAACCCATTCTAATACATGTGAATGATTTTAACCTTAAAAGCTCGAGAATCAAACTCTCTCGTTAGAAGTTGGAATCGAGATCATTGTGAACGAAATTGCAATGGTGTGGGGGTTTATTTTTGTTAACAATGGTTGATATCATATTTAATCAAGATAAAGATATTATTTCAAATAATTAATTACTATTTAAATAATTATTTTAAAAGTGATATTGGGTGAATACTTTAAGTGTTCGTATGGATTGGTAAAAATCCGTTAAAGGAGGATTTCAAGTAAGTGTTTCCAAAACTTTAGATCTGTGATGAAATATAGGATTGTGTGATTTTTCTGTTAAAAATATTAATGTGCGATTTCCTTACACTCATGACATGTGATATATGACAATTTGAATAATGCATGTATTGTAAACATGATATTGCTACATTTATATTCTAATTTGTATGTGATTATGAATATTTGGATTATGATTCACATGTTAAGCATGCTATTGTTCTGTCAATGATTCGCATGTTAAGCATTCCGTAATTCTAATTATGATTTGCATGTTAAGCATACCACTGTGTTAAACCGAAAATAATTTTGATTCGCATGTAAAGCATGCTTACTATAAAATCTATTCTGTATGTCATATCACATGCATGGGGTTGGGATAATGTGTACAGAGGAAGTACCTGACAATATATTTGCAATTTCTGGTGGCGTGACCATAATATTCTATATATGGCAGTATATCTGCAATTATCTAGTGGCTCGACAATAGTATGTTTCTGGCAGCTTGACTGTATTATTTGGTGGCTTGTCCACAATATTGGTGTGTTATTGGAAGGACGCGTTTTGGGGAACTCATTATAGAGTGTAGCATTGATTTTGAAAACAAGTTGCATTGACATCATCATTATGCATTCTGATAAATGTGATTCTATGAACTAAATATTGTATGAATATGATCTACTTAAACTGATGTTGTTATGTGTTAATTACTGTTATCATGAATTGCAACCCACACTGGATTTTTAAGCTCACCCCTTTTAATTTTAACTTTTCAGATAATAATCGATTATAGGATGAGCTTGACTTACGAAGGGGCTCTCGGTCATTTTTAGAAAAACTTATATATTTGGTACTTGATATACTTTAGGGCGTGTTATTATTTTTGTGGACTTTGGTTTGAGACTTTTTTTTGGACCTTGAATTTATTTATTTTTTGGTTGGTTTTGCATAACGAACAATTTAAACTATCACTTATGGGTTTTATGAATAATAATTAAATAATGGAATTTTCACAATGATATTAATCCAACACAACAATAAGTTTTTCAAACTCAATGCTTTGATTTTCAAAACTGAACACTACTTATTTATTTAAACCTAAATTTTACAAGATATATCAAATCTATGTTTTTCAAAATGATGAACCGTCTAGTTATGATATTTTTCGTTGCGACATTCATTTTAAATATGATGATTTCTGAAAACCATCAATACTTGAGTTTTTTTTAATACAGATGATTTCAATAAAATCTTTCAAAAAGAAATTGTAGACAATATTTGGCTTTTCTTTAAGTGAAATGAAATGACGCTTTAAAAATAAGGACTATTATTGAGAGAAAATAGTTAAATGGTTTTCTATGCCACCAACATGGCCAATGTGATCTTCGAGGTTCAGTCATAATGTCTAGGCTGGGTTTATGGAGTTACATTTAGTGGTATTAGAGACCGATTAAAAAACTCGGACTGTGGTTTATTTTCGAAAATGCATGCATGTTTGTGAAAAAGGGTATTTTAGGGAAAAATCCATGCCTTGGTTAAAATTTATTTTAAACAAAGTTTTGATTCTGTTCTGAAAATCCAAGACTTTGAAGCTGGTCCAGATCAGTACTTCTTCCTTATTGGATTCTTATTGTGAAACTATAGAATACTATAGATTATGAAACTCTAGATTTTGAAAAACTATATTTTGAAACTTTAGATTCTGAAAACTATAGATATTGATACTATAGTGACGAAACTTTTAGAACTGAAAACATTCTGAATTGGTAATGAAAGCTCATTTCTAATTGTTAGATAAAACTGCATAAAATTAAGAATCTGATAAAAAAATGAGTACTCAAGGTGCTCGTACTAGGCGTATGAGAGGTCGTGGAGAGTAGGCTTTGGGAACTCAAATTGATTCATCTGCGTCACGAGTGTGCACACCTGAGCCCGTGACCGAACCTGAGCCAAGAGCTGACTAGGCTGAAAATACGCATACTATTGAGGAGGATCGTCAAGAGCCTGCTGGCGATGCTATGTCGTAGGCCATTCTTAGGGTGCTACAACGTGTTGTTGGGGCCCAAAATGGATCTGGAAACAGCGAGACTGTTGTAGAGAGGCTTCGATCTACCCGAGCCAAATTATTTAGGAACATTGTTGGGATGACCCCCACTGTAGCAAGTACTGGTTAGAGGCTACGGAAAGGATTCTCGATGACATAGAGTGTATCAAAGAGCAAAAATATAAGGGTACAATGTCACTATTGAGGGATGAGGCTTATCGCTAGTGGCAAGCCCTTATGAGGGGCATCTAGACTGAGAAACTAACCTGAGAATATTTTAAGGAGGCTTTCCAGAATAAATATGTAGGTAAGCATTACATCGAGACCCGTAGACTAGAGTTCATTGGGCTCAAATAGGGGACAGAGTTGTGGTTGAGTATGAGGCCGAATTTTTGCGATTGAGTCGCTACAACTAGGAGATGATTACCACTGAGCAAGATGTCAGATTCGAGAATGGGCTGCGATATGAACTGATGGTGCTAATGACCGCTCATCAAGAAAGAGTTGTCGAAATGTTAGTGGAGAAAACTAAGATAGTGGAGGAAGTGAAGCATTTGGAGCGCGAAAAGAGGGACAAAGCTAGGGTGCCTACAAAGAGAGATGTCGGTCATATTGTCCAGGCTCCACGACCTATTAAGTGTGCCGGAGGCAACCAACCTAGGAAAAATGTTGCTACCGCTACTAATGGTGGGAGAGCCCAATACTGTGCTACTTGTGGCAAGAGGCATCCAAGTGAATGCCGGAGGAGCTTGGGTGTGTGCCTTAGATGTGGATCCTTGGATCATAAAATCAAGGATTGCTCGCTCTAGAATGAACAGTTGCAAGCACTGGATCAGAACCGTTTTCAGAACTAGAGAGTTGGATAGCAGCTTTAGAAAGGTCAATGTCCGAATAGGGGTGGTAATGTTGGACAAAAGCAGAGAGCTCAAGGTTAGGGTGCTAACCGAGCTAATGCTAGACAGCCTGCACTGGTCTATGTAGCTAAACGCAAAGAAGACTGTGACACCGTTGACGTCATAGCAGGTACCTTTACTTTTAATTCTGTACCGTATTTTGTTCTGATTGACATTGGATCAACCCATTCTTATGTTTCATGCTTAATGGCTAATAAATTGAGACTTGAAGTAGATGATACTGTTAGTAATGTGACTATACTTAATCCTATAGGACAATCTATTTCTATTAAAAAAATTTATAAGTGGTGCCCGTTAAAGATTCAGGGAAAGGTATTTTCGGTAGATTTGATGAAATTATCCTTAAGTGAATTTGATCTCATTTTGGGAATGAAATGGCTAATAGAACACCGAGTCAATTTAGATTGCACTACAAAGAGGGTAACATTGAAGACATCCGATGGAAAAGAGATAGTGATGGTTAGGGAGTGATAACTCTTGAAAAGAGTTATATTTCATGCCTCTAAATTGAACTATTTTCTTGTAATTAAGAAATATGTTTGTATTATAGAGTTATTACTAGAGCATTACATACTAAAGCTTGGATTGTGTTTTAATTGTAAATTTATATTACTTTTAATTGCTGGAAAGAGGTTTGGTAGTCTTTGGTGGTTGGTGCAAGTAGGATGAAAGAGGCAAGAAAAAGGAAAAGAGGAAGAGGAAAAGAGAATGAAGGAGGTGAAATATTTCCATGGCAAATTGTGGGATAGATTGCCAACAGAAATGTCATGATAATTCCAGGAAGATGACGCATCACTCAATCCACGTCACTCTCAGCTAGCTATATGTGTACTAGATAAATCACCTTAAAAAAGAGGAGCAAAATATGTGTGCTGAGAGAGACATATATACCTTATAAAAGGAAGAGAGAGAAGAGAAGAAGGACAAATGGATTGCGAAGAGAAAATAAAAGAAAGAGAGTAGTTACTCACTCTGCAACAAAATCATATGAAGAAACTGTGTGGAAAATTGAAAAGAGAAGAATAGGTTGTAGCTAAAAAGAGGAGATCACAAACGCGAAGTAGGGGGAGAGAAATCTGCCCTGAGTTTTGCGTAAAATCTTGAGAAGAAGCTGGAGTGCAGCGAGAACTTCCTGCAATTCGGCCTTTGTTATGTTTTCTTGGTTTTAATTTTTGTGATTCGTAAAACTTGAAGAATATTGATGAATGATTTGATTTTGGATTTCATTGCCCAACCTACGAGCTAATTATCTTTGGGTTGGGATTATTTGGGTGAATATTAAATTATCTGTAATGCCCATGATATGATTTTGATTAGAATTACTGTTTCATTCGATTTAGGCTTATTTTGAATGCATGCATGCAAGCTCTAGACATAGTTGATTGCATGTTATGTTCTTAGATGGATTTGAATATGAAAGGAGTAAATACACAGATTATTAATCGATTGACACAAGCAAGTATTCGAATGAATAATTGTAACACTCTAGACATAGAAGTTGCGATCTGTACAGGTGAAGAACGTTAGTGTGGTTATCATTCGTGAGTCTTGTTGACATACATGACTCAAGATAATAACTAGAGTCTGACTTTTGAAAGAAGTAGACTGTAGTAGTAATTCTCTGGGCAGTAGTTAGTCAAAATTTTGTCATGGCATTATTATGTTGTGTAAATATTCCCTGAGTAATTCCAACCTTTATCATTCAACAGCAGAAATACTCTCTACTTATTCTTTGTGAATTGCCACGACATTTAGATTGCCTTGTCATTTCTTTATAGTTATAATTGATATTATTAGTTCATTCATTAATTCCCTTCTTCAATTTATACTCTGTTTCTTTTGCACAGTTTAATTAGTTAAATCTACAGTAATACTTTACCAATTGTAATCAATTTCTGATCCCTATGGAGATGATACTCACTCATCATTATATTACTTGAATCAACGTGCACACTTGCACATTTGCATTATATATTTACACGCAACAAGTTTTTGGCACCATTGTCGGGGATCGACAACATTGGTGAAAATTGGTTTGTTATTATTTGTTTAATTTCTGTTAGTTTAGTTTAATTAGTTCCTTTGATTTTTCTTTTTCAAGTCTGTACTAGTGCATGCATAGAAATATTTCGTAGAATATAGAGTACTGTTTTGATCTAGAGATTGAGAGAACCTTAAGGAGAAGGAGAAAAGAGTTGCGAGGGATTAAAAGAATTAGAAATGATCAGGTTAGAGAAGAGCCTCTACATCAAGAAAGAAGGGATGTTGATATTCCTCGAATTGTAGATGACAGAGACAGACCCATCAAAGAACATGTAGTGCCAGTCTTAGATGATTTAAATCTAGGAATTGCCAGACCTCATATTCAGGCTCAGCATTTTGAATTAAAGCCAGTAATGTTTCAAATGCTGCAAACTGTGGGAAAATTTAGTGGGTTGCCTATTGAGGATCCAAGGTTGAACTTATGTCTCTTTCTAGAAGTCTATGATTCATTCAGGTAGCAAGGTGTTTAGAAACACAAAAATATATAGACTTTTTATGCACCTTTTGAGCTCTAATTCATCCAGTTTCGTAGTAAATTTTGTTGAAATTCACACTTTAATTATAAAACAATTAATTTGCACTTAAATTATTAACATATTGAATTTTAATTATTTTATAATAAATTTTCACAAATTTAGTTTATTTTTAAAAGGTGAAAATTGGCTTGGGAGACACCTCCAAAGGTTTGAACCGTTGGGGAATTTTTGCATTGAGTGAACCAAGGGAAAGATTAAATATTTTTCCAGCCAAGGTCGCCCCAAATGATGATCCTTTTATATACTTTATATTTAATTTCTATCCAAGTTAAATTGGGATAAAAATTAATATAAAGCCTGAAGGAGAAAGTGACCCAGTGTGCTAAGCATTGAAGACTGATCCAATAAGAAAATTTGCAGCCCAAAATAGACCCAATAAGCTAATTTAGCTGATTAAATTACTTGCAAAACAACCCTCAAGTTTCCTTAAAATCCTATTCAAACCCCTCCACTTTCTATGCATTTGAAGATTTGCCCCAAGCTAAATTTAGCAAAGTTTGAGTTTCAAATTTTGCTACATATGTGGTCGTATAATATCCCTAAATTGAGTCTAGTAGTTTTTAGTATATTTTTCGGGTTCTGAGCATGAATTTAGGAATTTATCGGGTTAATAGCAATTTTTTAAATTAATTTTAGGAGGTCAATTTCATCTAAAATTGATTAAACAATAATTCGAAAAATAAAAATATTTTTGGAAAATTAATTTTAAAGTAATTAAATAATTATAAGTGAAAATAATTAATTTGGGTCGAAAAAGAAATTTAAAATAATTTTTATTGGGGGTTAATTTGAATTAAAGTTAAATATTAATTAAATTGGATTTAATTGTAAAATAATGAAAATTTTGAAGTATTTTTTTGGCAAATAAACCTTTAAATTTGGAATTTTGGAGGGAAAGGATCAATTGGTAAAGTAAGGGAAATGTGGGAGTGACCATTGGGCAAATTTTCCAAATTTAAATTTCCAGTGGGTTGTTTCAGTTTTAAACCCAAAATGCATCTAGCTTACTTTTCACACCATTTACATCAGATTAGAAAGCTATAAAATTCATTTTCTTTGTATGGTTTTAAAGATCTATCATTAGAGAATAGATTCAACAAATTTCGTTCTCAAAATTCTCTCTATTTTCACCCGAAATTATTCACAAAAGTAGCAAAAATATTCTAAAATTTCTCAAGATTCTTGAATCAAGATTTTCAATCAAAGGTAATTATTATTTCTAAACATATTTTTATGATGATTAGAAGCATATTTACATCATTTGAGTGATAATTACATGATTTTTTATCAATGGTATCTTCTTCAAAAGCTTAAGGTGCTTTAATGGTGAATCTTGAATTTTGAGAGAAAATCCACAAATCAATGGATTTTCTAACTCAAAATGGCTCTCTTAGAAGGTTTTTGATCTTATTTATCAAGATTAAACATGTTTTGTAAGGTAATTTAAAGAAATTTGAATTTCATCATCTTCATGAACTGATTTTTCAGATTTTTGTGAAATTGATTTAAATGTGAAATTGATGCTTAGTATATGTTTATTTGGTCTAGTATTGATATTTGGAAGTGATTAGGAGGGTTGGAGTGATCGATTTTGTGAGGAATCAAGTTTTCGACTTGATGATACAAATCCGGTAAGGTAACTTTAAGTGAGAATTTCGTATAACCTAGTTGATGAAAATTTGTGTTTATTATATCTTTTGAAAGGTGGTAATATCTATTTTATCTCTGTTGAAGCTCCGAATCTTGAAGAGGATCGAGTTAATTGAAATTGAAGCTTGTATTTGCTTGGTTGATCACTTGGTTATGGTTAAGTTAGTTGTGTGGTGAGTGTTATTAAAGGGTGATTTGGTAAATTAACCCTCACGTATGCTTAATTGGATGATTAATTACTGATTGCAAATATTTAATTGAGTTTTTCTTGGTTAATTTTGCAAGATTATTGATATATGTTTAAGTGATGAAATTTTTGTTAAGTGTTGGTAAGTGAGCATTTAGTGATTTTATGTGCTTGATTTGATTGATTATAATGGTGAACTAAGCAAACATGCTGGAGTTTTTGGTTCATGGTATGTTTATAATTGATAAATGAACATTGATAATAGGTAATTGGTATGCTAGATTTAATTTGATGTTAAAATGGCTATGTTACATGATTCACATATGCGTTTTGGCACTTTAAATTGAGCACATTATTGACTGAAATTATGTTATGATTGATTGGTTATATTGGCATTATAGTATGGTGGATCCATTGGATATAATAAGCATGCCATAGGATTTGTGAGTACTCACCATATTGATATGTTATTTATGAGCAATGAGGCTCTAGGTGGACTCGTTTGGAGTATATAAGGGAGTATTGAGCTTGTGTCTCCACTCAATGGGACTGATTTGAGGCTATATAAGGGAGCGTGTGGCCTCGACCCGCTTAATTCGAGACTGATTTTGATCCTGATTGGGAGTAAGGAGATTTATTTATCCAATGTGTGATCACTCAATTAAGCCATGATAATGTTATATGCTAAATTGATGATTATATGCCATGATTAATTATGATTTATGATACATGGTTGAACATATGACATTAAACTATTAAGGATTGATATTGTGATTGAAAATTTGTATTTGATTGGTTTCAATTTAAGCATGATTTGGGTGCTAATTTACTCGTCATTTTATTAACATTCATTAAGCTTTTTAAGCTCACACCCTCACATTCGTGCAGTTAACCGACGAGATTGAGGAGCTAAGGAGCCGAGCAAGAGAGTTCCAAGAGATTAAAGCTTGATAGAGATTTAGTTACATGTTTTAGAGATGTTAATCAGGCATTGAGGAACTTCCGAGACTTAGTTTAATTTTGGTTGTAATTGAACTTGGACATTGGATATTTTTAATTTTGGATGATTTTATAATATCATATATGCATGTTTGAGTTTGATTATTGAATAATTTATGGTGTATTGTTGCTTGATAACACGACGATTGATAACACGGTGTGTGAAGCATGATGTTTACACTAACCATTTTTAAATGAAGCTTCAATGGAGTGGTTTACTAGCGGCTAAGGTACGCCACTTGTTTGAATTAACCGGTGGGTGATATGCATGAAATTGAATGTTTAATTCTATTTAATTGAGGCTTAATTGGTGTAAATAAATTCAATTAAAAGTGTATAAATATGTATGATATTTAATTGTAGCAAAATCGGGTTTAATTGACCATTAAAATACTCAAAATTAGGTTTAAAATTAAATTTTCGCAAAAAAAAACTGCAATAGACTGTTGGGGATTTGGATTCTAGTCTTTTAAATTGGTTCTCTAGTCCTTTTAAATTACAAATTAGTCCAGTAAATTGATAAGTCTAATTAGAGTCTTAAATGATAAGGAAACTTGATAAAATTTTAGGATTAGACTTGTAATTGATAAAATTTGTTAGAAACGTACTCAATTTAATATTTAGGTATAGTACTAATAGTTTGAAATTGTTACGATTGAGTCCTTAATGATAGAACTTGAATTAGACATAGAAAATAAACTCGTATTAAGCTGAAATTTTTAGGGATTACGTAAATTGACTAAAAAAGGGTTGGTAAATGTTCTAAATTTGGGTTAGTTGAACTGTAGGTAGTAAAATGAGAAAAATTCCCTTAGGTTAAATTACTTATAAAAAGTTTAAATTTAGTTCACAAATTGCTTCCCCATTAATAAATAACTAATAAATAGATAAGATTGAGGTGTTATAAGGTCGAGGTGTGTCTTAGAATGTCGTTAGCCGGAGAGTCACTTAGGTGGCTAATGTAATGCTTCGAATTCAGGTCGGTCTGTCCCGATTGGGTTTGGGGTGTCACAGGCTTGCGAAAGGGAGTGTGTGGCTAGTAATTATTTGCTATTTTTAGCAGCCAGCCCCACCTATAAATACCCCCTTCACGTATTCATTCAACGCACCTTCATTCACACACATCACTCTCTTTCACTCACTTTCTCTTCTTTGTTTTTCCCCTTTTCTTGTCCATTTCCTTTGCTAATTTCCCTATTGGAAAGGATCTTTTCTTCCACCTTGGGTAGCAACATTCAATTGCTTATAAAAGCTTCGGTGCAACAAAATGAGCGGAGAAGGAGATGAGCAAACTAGTTTGGCTTCAGAGAAACACTGGATTTGATTCTATTTTTCTATCCATTAACTTTTCCTGTTGTTATGAACATGTCTATGAATATTTGTTATGTTGTTATTCTAAATTTAATTAACATGTCTTAAATTTAATTCATGTTAGTTTGATTGCATTTTGTCTACTTAAGTTATTAAAATCATGTTTGTGTTGTTATAGGTGTTGGTAAATTGTTTGATTAAGTAAAACCATGATTATGTTATACCGCATTATAATTGTAAGGTAACTAATGAATTAATTATTAATCCTATTTAAATTGTAATTAATTGGCACAATGCTTAATCAATGCATGTTTAATCATCTAAGGTAGGTGAGGGTTAAATTAGCGACAAGACTAAAAAGTACATTAGCCTTACATAACTTGCAAGATTATTGTGATTAAACTGTTTCAATGTAGGAATATATTGTTGCTTCACTTAATAATTTACTTGCTTATTAAAATTGATTAATTGTTTGAATTGGCATAGCAATATGTTCAAGAGATTAGTTAAATTAGTAAGTCTATATATGCTATAGATAACATTACCAAGTTGCCGTGAATTTAGCCGTAATAACATGAAAATTGTTTTAGTAATAATAAGTTAAGAAATGTAATTGATCTAACACAATTATGCCATATTGATTAAACTTATTTTTCAGAAATCATGCTTTGGAATTTTTACCTTTTAATTTTCTTAGTTAATTTACTTAGTAAAATTATAGTTTTATTAAACCTTTTTCTTTCAAAACAACACTACACCAGAACAGGTTTTTAGCGGCGTTTTTTTAGGCTTTTAGCGCCGCAAAAAATGCTGCTAATGACAACGTCGCTAACTTTTGCAGCATTTACAAAAAAAAAAAGCCGCTAAAGATCATGTTCTTTAGCGGCGTTTAAAAAAAGACGCCGCTAAAGATCATGTTCTTTAGCGACGCTTAAAAAAAGACGCCGCTAAAGATCATGTTCTTTAGCGGCGGTTTCAAAAAATTGCCACTAAAGATAATGTTCTTTAGCGGCGCTTAAAGATAAATGCTGCTAAAGATTATGTTCTTTAGTGGCGCTTAAAGAAAAACGCCGCTAAAGATCATGTTCTTTAGCGGCGCTTGGTAAAAAAAGCCGCTATAGATCATGTTCTTTAGCGGCGCTTTTCATCACGAACGCCGCAAAAAGTAATGTTCTTTAGCGGCGTTTTTATAAAAACGCCACTAATTTTGGGATTTTTGTAAAATAAAATTTTCCATTTTATCAGCCCTCCTGTAACAAAAAATAAAAAACAACCAGATCTAAACCAGCCAAAAACAATAAAATTATATAATATTTCAAATTAAACGAATAAAATAATATTATTATCAATAAATAAAAGTGAATTCATACTTTTCTTTACAAAAATGTTAAAAGTTAAAATGATAAAAATATTTATGCAATACACTATGATGGCGAAGTTGCAATCATTGAAACAACTTCATCATAATCTAAAGTCGCTTTTGAAGTTCGTCTGTACTTTTTGCTCGCTTCGCTTCTCTCGATGCCACATCTCGCTTTAAGTTGTAGCCGAGCTCTTCATATTTCTTTTGAACCTCGCTTCTCTCATTGCTTTCTCTACCGCACCTCTCGCTTTAAGTTGTAGTGAAGTTCTTCATATTTCCTTTGAACCTCGATGTGGTCGCTTGCATCCGAGGCATCCGTCTTTAACTGTGAACTTCACTTGAGCCCGACTCCCAAGCCATGTATTGTCATGAAATGGATCCAAAATATTGGGTTGGACTAACAAAAGATCCTTGAAATCGAACCCACCATACCTTTCAGACCCAAAACTTCAATAATAATCGGTTATCAATGTCTTCTAGATGAACAGAACTATCACTAGAAGCAATCGCTTCAGACTCGCTTTTTATCCTTTAGTTTTTCCTAATAAATAAATCACATAGTTAGGAACGCAATATATATTAAAAAAAACAAATGCAACATAACAATAGTCGCATTACAAGCAATGAATTAAACCATTAGAAAATAAACACTATAAATAACTAAAACAAGTCAAATCGTATTAAGTAAACATACCATAATTTCACCAGCTTCAGGAGTCATAGCAGATCTATCTTTCTTCCTATATGTAATTTCAAAAAGTTGAAGGCGTCCAACTTTTTGACTGGACGACCGTTCCTACAATATAATAGTAAAAATATTATTTAATAGAAATTTATACATATTTGTCAATATTAAAAAATTAAAAATACCTCCGCCTCAGCTACACATGCAAAACTTCTCGACCCAGTTGTGTGAGTGAATTTTTGTTTCTGCCTGTTGCTTTTTTCAACTCGTTCACGATCCTATGTTATGAAATTTTAAGTACGTAAATAGTAAATACTATAAACCAAAATAATTACAATAGTTTGGAAGTACGTCATACCTCGCCTTTCTTCGAATGCCAAAATCTAACTGCATCTTCCCATTGGTACCTCAGCATACCCGGCGGGACATTTTGCAATTTCTTATCGAGGGTTGTTTTTGTCTTATAATAACATTTCTTCAAAGTACTTTTATGGTCTCTCTATATTTTTCCCAATGCCTTCTTTACATAAGCATCCGAGACCTCTAAAGTAAACTTCCCCTACAAAAAACACAAGTTAATAAAGTAAATATAAATGAAACTATTTCCCAAGCATTACAGATGACATTAACATTTTGTTACCTTAATATTATCGAGGGCTTGGTTTTTGTTGCTATCGGGCATTTGATGCCATGACTCGTAGTTGATAGGCAACATATTCGCATTTCGTGCTAAAATGCCCATGTATCCCGCTAAAAGTCGAGCTTCGATCTAACAGTTGACCAAAACTGCTTTCGCATACCTTGACATGCTCGATCGGATCTAACTCAGATAAATCAGTAAGTAGCGACGTCCTCGACCTCTCAAGGTCCCACCATTTTCAGCTGCAAATGGTATATTATAATATAAGAATTTGAAAAATAAATCAATTATAAGTCAACACGCATGTAAATTAAATGTAAAATTACTTTGAACTTCTGTAGGATCTTCAGGTGTAATCAGAACATTTGAAGATCCAATTGCTGTCTGTTGTTTAGTACTATTTGTTTCTGTCGAGTTTGGATCATTTTGAACAATGCTTCCCCTTAGAATTTTTCTTCTAGGCATTTTATCTGCAATAAACATAAAATAGTTGAAAACTTAATAACTAATTACAACAATAACAGCACATATAAAATAGTTGAAATATATAATAAGACCAAGATTTAAATTAGGATATTACATATAATTAAACAATCATAAAATCTTACTACATCATTATTCGTAAATATCTTCATCCGTATCCTAACGAACCCATTGAAATTGTGCACTAGTACTAGGGATATTATAATTTAAGTTTTGTTCTGGAAAGAGCAAAGTTTCTAATCTGTCGTCGATGTTATCTCTACTTCCACTGCCCATGTCAAACAAGTCTCTAGGGATGTTACAGAGTACAACGTACCAACCCTCATCAGTTGGATCTTTTGAGTAAAAAACTTGTTTGACTTGAGATGAGAATACATACGGCTCATCTATCAGTTGTTGTCCTGTGTGAATCAATCGGGCGAAGTTCACCATTGTAAAACCAAATTGATCTTGCTTAATTCCACGAGCAGTATTAACATCGGCCCAATCAGCTTGAAATAAGACAACTTTCCATTTGTCGTAGTAATCCAACTCAATTATGTCAGTAAGATGTCTGAAATATTCCACATTTCCCTCGACAGGATTATTGTCCCTAGCACTAGCATAACTTGTAATTACAGAATTAAAAACTATTCCACAATTTTGCATTCTCCTCAACCTCTCGTGATATTTTGTATGAAATCTGAATTCATTGATGAGGAACGCACTATTTATTTTAACCACTCGATTTGGACCTTGGGAGAGCCATTTAACTTCGTCGTTTACGTTCTTCCCACTCCAAACCTATTGAATGGAAAGTAAACTGAGTAATTAAAAATGTTATGAGAAAACATTATTATTTGTAAGCAGAAGCTCCAACTGCATACCGTTTGGCTTAACCAATCATGAAAAGATTCTGTAAACAACTTATTGATATCTCGATGTTGTGTTCTTCGGGAGCGCGAACGAGATCTCAATATTTCTTTGTACTCACTATGTTAAATAAATTTTCACTTTGTTAGAAGATAAACAACTTTTAATTTGATAAATATTTATCAAATCTGTAGAACTTACTTCCGTAAAGGTTCCATTGATTTGTGGTGAAACAGAACATATCGATGTGCTTGTACCCACGATAAATGATCTAATTCTGCAATTTCAACTTTGCCGATTGGTTCTCCAAAACTTTGGAACAAATAAGTATCGGCGAAGTTATGGTCTGTGAATCCAGCATTCCTATTTGGTCTGTTCAACCTTGTTTTGACATCTTCCAAATATCTTGAGCAGAAGGTCATACATTCCTCTGCCAAGTAGCCTTCAGCAATCGATCCTTCTGGATATCGCTTGTTGCGGCAGTAAGACTTTAATTTGGATAGGAACCTAAACACGATATACAACATTATCAAAAGTGTATTACTAAAGCCATAGAGGTGAATGAAGGAAAATTTTAAAAATTTCAATTAACACCTTTCTATGGGATACATCCATCGATAGAAAACGGGTTCGCCAAGAATTGCTTCGTGCGGGAGATGGATTATCAAGTGAACCATAATGGTGAAGAAGGAAGGTGAGAAGATTTTCTCCATGTTGCATAAAGTCAAAATGGCTCGATCCTGTACCTTCTGAAGTTCTTGAACATCCAAAACTTTGCCACAAGTGGCTTTCATTATATTGGATAGTTCAATTATACAA
Source organism: Gossypium raimondii (assembly GCF_025698545.1). Lineage (NCBI taxonomy): Eukaryota > Viridiplantae > Streptophyta > Magnoliopsida > Malvales > Malvaceae > Gossypium > Gossypium raimondii. Next base: position 25,551,924 of record NC_068566.1, on the reverse strand, counting down.
GACGTCACCTTCTTGGACATACAACATCGTAGAGCAACAAGCAGTAAATCTTGCATCAAGATGTGATAGTCATGTGATTTTAGCGAATATAATCTTTGATCTTTAACACTAACACATCGAGATATATTTAATGCATACGCATCTGGAATCTTTATATCCTTCAACACCATGCAAAACAGTTCTTTCTCCGTCTTGGACATTGAGAAAATTGAAGGCGGCAACCGATATTTCCCATTTGGAAGTGGATTCGGATGAAGATCAGGTCGAATTCCCATCTAAACTAAATCAAGTCGACTCTGAAGATTGTCTTTTGATTTTTCGTCTACATTCAAAATTGTACCGACAACGTTCTCGCAGACATTTTTCTCAATATGTATAACATCAAGATTGTGTCGTAATGGGTGGTGCTCACAATAAGGCAACTCAAAAAAAATACTTCTTTTTTTCCACAAGTCCGCCTCATTAGGATCATCCTCTTCATCGGAGTCATCATCAGCTTCATCATTTGATCTTTTATTTCTTTACGTGTTTGTCAGTTGGTTCATCTTCCCATAATTGAAATTCATATCTTCCAACATTAACAAGATTTCAGATCCAGTTGTCTGCGAAGGAGTGTCTCTGAACTCTTCAGTACCGTCAAATACAAAACTCTGAAATCTAAATCTATGATTTTCCGGTAACCATGTAAGAGAACTTCTTCCCATTGTATAACCATTGCGAACATGTTTGTGCAGAATAACAAGGACACGCATAACGACCCTTGGTACTCCAACCGGATAAATTAGCATAAGCGGGGAAGTCATTAATGGTCCACATCAAAGCTGCACGTAAATTAAAGTTCTCCTTTCAAGACATCGATGTCTCGACACCACCCATAATTGTTTTAACTCTTCAATAAGTGGCTGTAAATAAATGTCGATATCATTCCTGGGCCCTTTCTCTCCAAGGATAATCATAGATAAGATAAGGGAATATTGCTTCATGCAAATCCTCGGAGGCAGATTATAAGGAACAAGCACTACTGGCCAAGTACTGTACGCAGTACTCATGATCTTGTAAGGATTGGATCCATCAGATGCTAAGCCAAGCCTCACACTCCTAGGATCGCTTGCAAAGCTTGGAAATTTATTGTCAAATGATTTCCAAGCTAAAGAATCTGCCGGATGCCTTAATAATTCATCATCGGTTCATCCATCATGGTGCCACGTCATAAACTCCGCTGTCTTCGATGACATGAAAAGCCTTTGAAGCCTTTGTATCAGCGAAAAATACCGTAAAATCTTGACCGGCTTCTTTCTTGGCTGTGCATCATTTTCATCGTTGTTCCCAGCTTCCGTGTTTCTATTTATCCAACGTGATTGGCTGCATATATGACAGCACTGTTGGTTTCTCCGATCGCCCTAATATAACATGCAGTCATTCGGGCAACTATGGATTTTGGTGTACCCAAGACCTAAATCTTTTATCATTTTCTTCATATCTTTGCATGATTGAGGGATTTTTGCAAATGGAAACATCTCTCTCAAAAACTCTAACAGCATTGTCAAAGAGTTCCCGGTCCACCCTCCCAAACATTTTAACTGAAAAAGACGAATACAGAAAGACAATTTTGAGAATTTTGATCCCTCATACAGTTCTTCATTCATGTCATTAAGTAGCGCGTAGAACTTCGTCGCTTCTCCATTCGGCTCTTCATGATGTACACTTCTTCCGGGTTCGGCAAAAGCATTTCCACCGAGATTACAGTCATCAAATGCAACAAAGTCAGCTGGGAACAACTGTAAACCATGATTGTGAATATTAAATGCTTCCCGCAACATCCCTTCCATGTCATCCCTCTAATGATCGATGGTAAGCAAGATTATCATAAGATACATCCATCCTTGAAGAGGAAGTACTAGGTGGGCATTCTCCATGAAAAACCATTGTTTATAACCCCAACAAACCCATCAACAATTAGATGCTCGATACAACTTCACGATAATGCCGCTTTATGTTGACACACTTCTTACACGGCAAAGAATCATGTTCTCTTGGCTTGCATATTGAAATGCAAAATTTAGAAAAGTCTGACTCCATTTTGATAACCGCCGCTACCCTTGACAAATTCATCCAAGACCGGTCCATTTCTTATTTCTTGAAGTCCGATTTTCACCGAAATTACAAGGGTAAGTTGTTCAAAGGGTAAGTATAAATGAGTTATGTAAGTATATCATATGATATATATTTATGTATTACGAAATTATGTAAGTTATATTCGTATAAGCTATGTAAGTTGTGTATTATGTAAGTTATGTAAGTTATCAAAGTAATGTATGTTATGTAAGTTGTAAGTTATTATGTATTATGTGTTATGTAAGTTAAATGTATTATGTAGGTTATGTAAGTTGTGTAAGATATTTATGTTATGTAAGTTTTGTATTATGTGTTATGTACGTGTATAAGTTATGTAAGTTATGTATTAAGTAAGCTATGTAAGTTGTGTATTATGTAAGTTATGTAAGTTATCAAAGAAATGTATGTTATGTAAGTTGTGTTATTATGTATTATGTAAGTTATGTAAGTTAAATGTATTATGTAGGTTATGTAAGTTGTGTAAGATATTTAAGTTATGTAAGTTTTTGTATTATGTAAGTTATGTCATTATGTATGCTATGTATTATGTAAGTTGTTATGTTATTACGTAAGTTATGCAAGTTTATATATAAGCTTGTAGATAACTTATGTAAGTTATGTCGATTAATATGTAAGTAATGTATTATGTAAGTTTATATAAAATTTTATATAAGTTATGTAAGTAATGTAAGTAATGTAATAAATTTAACCAAATTATGTAAGTAATGTATAAAAGTTTTATACAAGTTATGTAAGTAATGTAATATATACTTAAATTTTAGTAAGTAATGTATTTAAGTAACATATTTAAGTAATAAATTTAACCAAATTTTAGTAAGTAATGTATTTAAGTAATTTATTTAAGTAATATATTAAAGTAAATTTTAGTAAAAATGTGTTTTAGTAAGTAATGTAAGTCATGTAAAATATACTTAAAATGTATATTTAAGTAATGTAAGGTATAAATTTTAAAAATTATATATTAACAATATATATATTAGTAATAAGTTAAATTAAATTGTAAAAATATATGATGTATTACTTTGACAGTGTGCTTATTATTAGAAAATGAAAAGAGTGTTATACATATTTGGGTATCTTAAGCAATTCATCGCTTTCTTTGATTTTCACATTAATAGCTAATTGGGTTTCATCCATCGCACTCTTTCACGCTTGCCAATTAAACTATCATATTATATACATCACATGATGAATTACTACTTTAACAAGATCCTCCCGTAGAATGGTAGATGATAAATTGAAGTTGAGTAGAATGGTTATTGGATTAGATATTGATATTTATTAATAAAATTTAATATTTAAAAAACTTGTTATTAAATTAATTAGTTCCAAAATTAAAATTATATATTAAAAATGGAATTTAACTGTTTAGATTATTATTGTTATTATTTGAAATACATTATATAGTACTATAAAAGGATGTTTAAAACTATTTTGCAAAGTTAAATTAAAAAATATAAAAAATATATTAAAAAATTATTTTGCAAAGTAACATGCCAGATGTTAACCACTATACCTATTTGCAATCACCATTTTCATGTCTACTGTATAAACAATGGAGTGGCTTAAACTCAACCAAACAAGTATTAAAACAAAAATTGAAGAATACCCATTAAGTACCGTTGGATGAAAATTGAAGAAAAACAAAATATAGATAGAAATGACTGACAGTCACCGGAACAAATATTGCCAACAGTGTTTCACAAAATATAGATAGAAATATGTAATATATTTCCATCAATTTGTTCCAAATCCAAATCCAAAGGAGCAAAGCAGTGTTTCACATAAAAGAAACACATGGTATGGTACCCACTATCAAACTAATCAAAAGCATCGACTAATTTACTCAAAAAGGACCAAATTTTGAGCATGAACGAGTCGAATAAAAGTAACCCGTATCAGAACTAAGGACACAAAGCTTGAAATAAAATGATGAAATTAATACCGAGAGCTTTATACCTTGGAAAGGGTATCGGCCAAAACTGAAGATGGAATCCCAAATCAGTAATTGTAGCGTCTTCTCCTCGGTTTCAGCCTTGGAGCTTCTGGGAAAGTTGGAAGCTTGAAAGCGTCGATAGCTGAAAGAAAGGAGCCGCTTTAGCCTTCACAGGAAGCGAGACGAGAGGAAAGGGAAAAATAAAACAAAACAATTAGTTGTTTAAAAGGACGAACTTACCGATGGTTGCGGCACCGGAGACGGATGAAGAATGTGATGCAGCACGGGAGATGGCAGAGGAGCAGGTGGTCGGGTTTGGGGAGCTGTTAGGGATTAGGGGAAATTTTAGGGATTTGGGGGAGAATGAGATATTGGGGGATAAGTAATGGAGAATCGGGTGTAAAATTTGGTCAGAAGGCTGGGAAAAAAACGACGCCGTTTTCATCTAAAAAATTAACCATTTGCGGCGTTTATATATAAGTGCCACTAACTATAGGTAAAAAACGCAATCGTTTCATAAACAAATAGCTCAAATCTTTGGCGTTTTCGAATAAACGCCACAAATAATATAGCAAAACGGCATCGTATCAATAAATGTTAAAACATTTTTGCGGCGTTTTAAGCAAAGCGCCACTAACTATAAGTCAAAACGCAGTCGCTTCATCAACACTTACGTCAAGCCCGTGGCATTTCCGAAAAAACGCCACTAATAACATTTACAAAACGGCAGCGTTTCTATAAATGTTAGAACAATTTTGTGGCGTTTTAAGTAAAGCGCCACCAACTATAAGTTCAAACGATGTCGTTTCCGCAACAGTTAACTCAAGCTTGTGGCGTTTCCAGAAAAACGCTACTAATACCATAAACAAAACGACAAAATCTCAATAAACATAATTACATTTTTGCGGCGTTTTATGAAAAGCGCCACTAATAGCAACGTAAAACGGCGCAGTTTCATTAACTCTAATACAATTTTGCGGCATTTTTGTAAAGCGCCACTAATAGAGAAGAACAAAACGGCGTCGTTCCCCTTCCCAGTTACAGGATTTTGCGGCATTTATGTGTAATCGCCGCTAAGGCTGCTGAAAGTCCCACATGAAACAACGCCGTTTTTCTTAACGTTAAATACTTTTTCCGGCGTTTTTAAATAAACGCCGCTAAAGCCTTTCATAGGAAAAAATATTTAAAATTTCAACAAAATTTAAAAATATTTATAATTTATTTTAAACTATATCTACGCTAACAATAGAATACAAATATACTAGCACATGAGTTGCCAAATTAGTGACATCCAAGACTGAAGTTAAATTGATCCAAAAATAAAACCAAAGTTATAAAATGGAAAAATTAATAATAAAAAATGAAAGAATAATACATTTTTAAAAAATAAATTCGCTTTTAAAAATAAATCCATCAATCTATTTTTAGACTTTTATAAATATAAATATTTATGTATGCAATATATATAAATAAAAATGATGTTAATTATATCAATAATTGTCTTATTATTTTACAAGATTTCGATCAAATTAAAGTTCATGTACGTATACAATTTAACATTAAATCATTCTTAATGTACCCTTTTGGGATTTAACCCATTTTCATATATATATATATATATATTTTAAAATAATAATTTATATTTATCTTATTTAGATTTATTTTCTAAAAAATCCAAAATTAAACCCTAAACCCGTGACCCGTAACCCGTTAACCCAGAAACTACAAACAACAACCAAACCCCAAACCATCAAACTCTAAACTCGCCTAAACCCCAAATCCCAAACCCTAAAAGTCAAAACCAAAAATCCCAAACCGTAATATATATTCATAAACCATATTTTTGGAAAATTGTGTGGCCAATGTTACTGTATACAAAACATATATTTTATATTCATATATTAAATTGCATGAATCTTTAGTAAAATCTAAATGTTCTTCAATTTTTAAACAGTATCCTTAAACTTAAAACCCAAACTCTAACACATAAACTATTAACCCAAAATAATAAACATTAAACTGTAATCCGTAAAACTCTAAACCATAGACATTAAATCATATATTCTATAACGTAAACCCTAAAATAAAATAAAAATTTTGCAGTGCCACTAAAGTTCCCAACAGGCCTAACCTGATCCTGAATCTCTAAACCCTAAATCACTAACTCTTAACTTCTAACCCTTAACCCCAAACCACTAACCCCAAACTACTAACCCCTAAACCTTATTTAATATACAAATTAAAAATATTAATTAATCAAAACCCTAAATCCTAACACGAATCCCTAACCCCTAACCCTTAAACCTTATTTCATAAAAATTAAAACACACTAATTAATCTAAACCCTAAATCCTAACCTAACACCGGATCCATAAACCTTAAATCCCTAACTCTTAATCTCTAACCCCTAAATTACAACCCTTAAACCAGAATACCTAATCCATAATCCCTAATTTTATAATCTATAAAAGTTAAAATTGTAACTCTTAAACCGACCTTAAATCCTAAATTAACCATATACCCTAAACCATATATATTAAACCCTAAACTATAATGATAATTAAAAAAATATTTTATGTTTAATACTATCATATCTTTTACAATTATATATGAAATTATTTAATATATAAATTAAAAAGCATTCAGTCATGTACCTAAAAATTTTTAAAATTATTTTAAATAATACTATTTTTAAAATTATTTTTAACAAATATTCAATTAAAAATAAATTTAATTTTAATTAATATAAATAAACAAATTAAATAGTAAATAACAGATAAAAGGTTTTTGCGGCGCTTTTTTAAAAACGCCGCTAAAGCCCTAAAAGTTTAGAAAACGACGCCGTTGGGCTTAGGTTTTTTTGCGGCGCTTTAACAAAAACGCCGCTAAAGCCCTAAGCATTAGCGGCGCATTCTTAAAATGCCGCTAAAGCCCACGAATTGTCAGAAAACGGTGCCGTTGGGCTTAGTTTTTGTTGCGACGCTTTCTCAAAAATGCCGCTAAAGCCCTGAGCATTAGCGGCGCTTACTTAAAAACGCCACTAAATCCTCGAAAGCTCAAAAAATGGTGACGTTGGGCTTTTTTTTTGTGGCGCTTTCTCAAAAATGCCGCTAAAGCCCTGAGCATTAGCGGCGCTTACTTAATAACGCCACTAAATCCCCGAAAGCTCAGAAAACGGCGTCATTGGGCTTAGGTATTTTTTCGGCGCTTTCCCAAAAACACCGCTAAAGCCTTGAGCATTAGCGGCGTTTACTTAAAAACACCACTAAATCCCCGAAAGCTCAGAAAACGGCATTGTTGGGCTTTGGTTTTTTGTGGCGCTTTCTCGAAAACGCCGCGAAAGCCCTGAGCATTAGCGGCTCTGTCTTAAAAACGCCGCTAAATCCTCGAAAGCTCAGAAAACGGCGTCGTTGGGCTTAGGTATTTTGTGGCGCTTTATGGAAAATGCCTCTAATGCTTATTTTCAGCGGCATTTTCCATGATGCGCCACTAATAATCGATCTTTAGCGGCGTTTGTTATCCAACCGCCGCTAAAAATGCCACTAAAAGCCTGTTTTGGTGTAGTGCAAAAACTTTTCCGTAACCAAAGTGTTTTTTTTTTCATTTCATAAATATTTTCTTACACAGTCCCTGTGGGTACGATAACTTGACATTTACTTGTCACTTTATTACTTGGTCACTACACCAAAACAGGCTTTTAGCGGAGTTTGGATAAAAAAACGCCGCTAAAGATCGAGCATTAGCGGCGCTTTTTGGAAAATGCCACTAAAGATCGAGTATTAGCGGCACTTTTTGGAAAACGCTGCTAAAAATAAGCATTAGCGACGTTTTCCAAAAAGCACCGCAAAAAACCTACGCCCGACGATGCCTTTTTTGAGCTTTCGAGGCTTTAGCGGCGTTTTTGAGAAAGGGCAGCTAATGCTCAGGGCTTTAGCGGCGTTTTTGAGAAAGCGCCGCTAATGCTAAGGGCTTTAGCGGCGTTTTTTAGAAAGCGTCGCTAATGCTCAGGGCTTTAGCGGCGTTTTTGATAAAGCACCGCGAATGCTCTATTTTTAGCGGCGTTTTCTAAAAAGCACTGCTAATCTCAGGGATTTAAAATAATTTAAAATATTTGTTAAAAATGGAAAATTTAAAATACTATTATTTAAAATAATTTTAAAGTTTTTTGGATACAATACTGTTTTTTTAATATATTAAATAATTTCCTATATAATCGATAGAGTATATCGTTCGAGTATAGGGTTTTTGGTTTAGGGTATATGGTTTAGAGTTTAAGGTTTAGGTGTTACCATTTTAAGGTTTATGGATTATGGGTTTAGGGGTTATGGTTTATGGTTTAAATGTTGGGGTTTAAGGTTTAGAGGTTATGTGTTAAGGGTTTAAATTAACTAGTGTTTTCTAATTTATATATTAATTAATTTCTTATATAATTGTAAAAGAGATAATATTAATTTGGTTCTTCAAAATCGTGTGAATATTTGGTTATTCAAAATCAATATAAGCTATATCCAAGGATATCCCCATATTATCCCATCCCTGCTCAAGATTTTTAGTGTCTGCCTGCTTTTTTATCCGCCAGCTTTTTTATGTGTTTTGCCTTGCCCCCGCCGTGATCAAGTAATTATATATGGATTTAGGGATTATGGATTAGGGATTATGGTTTAAGGGTTGGGATTTAAGGTTTAAGTGTTAGGAGTTAGGGGTTAGGACGGACCGCTCGAAATATGGGAGGGTTTGGGTAAAAATATAGGCCCGAAATATGGGTTTGGGCAAAATTTTAGGCCCGTTTAAAAAATCGGCGGCCTCGGCAAGATTTTTTGGCCCGGCCCTACCAAAAATATTAAATATATATTTTTATTTTAAAATATAATAGTTTTTATTTTAAGTTTATTTACTTTCATTTCCTTGACTAGTGTTACAAAATAATAATAAAACATCAAGTTTGTTTTACTAATCAAATGTTAGATTTTGTTACAACAATTAATACAATTAATACAATTAATAATTTGATAAATTTACTAATCAAATGTTAGATTTTATTGCAACAATTAATACAATTAATAATTTGATAAATTTACTAATCAAATGTTAGATTTTATTACAACAATTAACAATTAATAATTTGATAATTTTACTAACAATTAATTTTAATAACAATTAGTTTTAATTTTATTAAAAATAATTTTAATTTTAATTAAAACGGGCGGGCCGGGCCCCATATTTTTTTTCGGCCGGGCTCGGGCAAAATCTCAGCCCATATTTCGCCCGGCTAAAATTTTTAGGGTCTGACCGACCCGAACCCGGCCCGACTCGGCCCATGGACAGGTCTAATTAGGGGTTAAGAGTTAGGGATTTAGGGTTTAGATTAATTAGTTTTTTTAATTTATATATTAAATATGTTCTTATATAATTGTAAAAGAGATAATAATAAGTTTGATATATTAAAATTATGAGTATAGTTTATATTATTTAAGAGATATATAATAGATAGACTTTATGTATATTGAATGGCTAATTTAGGGTTTAAGGTTTATTTGAGATTTGTTAAATGATATAATTTTATACAATTAATTAATGCTTTTATATTTAAAAATATTTAATCTAAACCATTTGATATATTTGATATGGATATATAGGTAATTATTTAATTGGATAGGACCAAATTATAAGAAAAAATACAAAATAAAATGAGATAAAAATGATATGGATATATAAGTAATTATTTAATTTGGATAATTCTAACTTAATAATTAATTACAACCATTTTATCATTTATTTTCTTATTAAAATATATAATATTTATTTTGAGAGTACTTGGTTTTTTTTTATTTTATAAAAAATTAATTTATAAAAACAAAATAAAAAATTTTTAGCACAGCAAAACAACGTCATTTTATTCAAAATAAAAAAAATTTGCGTCGTTTTTTATAAAAACGCCACAAAAGATAAGCAATAGCGGCGTTTTTTTATAAAAACGCAGCAAAAAATAATTTCACTTTTAAAAACGGCGCGTTTTATCCTAAAATTCCCCCCTGAACCCCTAAATTTTCCCCCCTAAAATTGGTATCCTCAAAACACCTAAGTGTTTCTCTCTGCCACCATCGTCTTCATCATCATCTTCCCCTCTCTCCCTCTTTTTGCATACATCTCAGAAGAGCTCATACTAAATCATATTTTTCTCACCACGGCTCTTCTAATAAATTTTTCTTTCTTTCTTTTTTTTTTAGATCCGTATCTAGATATAGATTACAGTCATGTGGATCTGAAAATGGAAACCCAGGACCGAAAATGGATTACAGTCATGTGCTTAATCTTGAAGAAGGGATAAAACCCTAGAAAAAAAATGGGGGAATCCACGAGGATGATTGATATGGAGAAGCTGATATCTTATAGTGACGACCTGGTGGAGGTATTGAAGGACAAAAGGGACATTAACATCTTGACGCAGTGTTTTCAGCACTTTAACGATCTTCGCTCGCATTGCGACGCTGATTCCAACGAGGTTCATCGATTGCTTCGAGGTGTCTTTCCTTTTCTACTTATTCTTTTCCCCCCTAGAAATTAAAAGGAGAACTAAGAAAGTAAAGCAAGATCTTTTATTCTTTTTTGAAAAAAAAAATGCAGAATATGATGAAAAGATAGAATCTTGCAAGAAGAAAACAGAATAGGCAAAATTAGAGGTTGCTGATGGTGCTGAAATGGAGTATCTGCAGAAGGAATACCAAGAAGAGCTTGAAAAAGAACGTGGACTTGAAGAGGAGCTTAGATAAGTATATGACTTTTGATATATATATTTAATGTTTTGGTGTTATGGTGTTTGATTGATTTGTTAAATCTTCTTCTATAAGAACACAGCTGTTAGCAATGAGATAATTGAACTAGAGCGCCAGAGGGTTTCTATTGAAGAACGCAAGAAAAACCTAAGGAAATATGAGCAAGACAAACTCAAAGAACAGTAAGTATAGGAACTGATGTTTTTGTTAGCTTGAATGTGTTTTCTTGGACAAATAAGAGAAAGATCTTGACTTTGAGTTCCATGTCTTTAACATTGGTTATCTGAAATAACATCTGTAGTATCGTGGGATTTGTCGAAACTGTTTTTCAAGGAACTTGAGATCTTTTGCTATGTTCAACAACATTTTCTTATTCAAGAATGTGTTGTAATATCTACCATACTTTCCCAAGTTTTCTTTTTCTTGGTTGATGTCTTGAAAACGGGGGAAACTTGTTATGTGTCTCTAGGACAGCGAAGAAACTTTTATTTTCCATGGATATGCTCATTGCTCATACCATTGCTTTCTGTTCTGTATGTGGTTAACAGAGGTTGTCTTTTGCTATATAATCAACAATATTTACTCATTCAAAAATGTGTTTTGACAATAAACATTTTAGCCTTATGTTCGGTCTCACTGTGGATAATGGCATGTGCATATAAATATAAGACTAACATGCTTGTATAGAATATGACTAACATGCTAAAACTTAATGATCATGCATTCTGTCATTCAAAGAAAAATTGCCCCACGAGCACCTTTGATCTTTATTTTCTTTGTTACAATTCTCTTAGTATTATCAACTCTCTGATGTAGGAGCCAATGATTAACACATACGCTAACTTTAGAGATGATGTTCTTCCCCGTATTAAAAGACTTGGGTACAATGCTGTTTAGATCATGGCTATTCAAGAGCACTCATATTATGCTAGCTTCGGGTATTACCTCCATCGTAATATTAGCTCAAATCTATTTGTTTCCGTGTATGTTTGTAAGTTTGTAAACTTGTACTAACTGCTATGTGGCAGATATAAGTAGACACACTTTTCTACTTATAATAAGTTGCATTTAATATTTTGCAGGTACCATGTGACAAACTTCTTTGCACCTAGTAGTCGCTTTGGAACCCCTGATGACCTCAAGTCACTGATAGATAAGGCTCATGAGTTGGGTATACTTGTTCTTATGGATATTGTGCACATGTAATAGTTATGTCTGCAGGAGAATATAATTTCTAGAAACATGCCCTTTAGCTATATTTGATGTTATACTTTTTGTGCAAACATTTTCCCTGATTGTTTTGTAAATAAAATGAAAACTTAAACTCTTCTGTGTTTGTTTTTTTTTTGTGCAAAAAAAATTTCCTGGATTGTTTGTACAGGAAATGAGAACTTGAACTCTTATTCTTTTCCTGCTTTGGCTTTATGCACATTTTTCCAGTAGACTAGATGTAAATATGGCCATGAGAATTTAGGCTCTTATTGGTTGTCACTTTTACTCCTTCGTTTCTCTAGTTGATTTTTGCTTCCTAAAAGGTTGCTAAAAAATAAATCTAAAAGAGTGAAGCAAAGTCGTAATTGATTGAGAATATATAAATGACTAGAATACTATAAAATTTCTAGTATGCTTGTTCACGACCAGCTTGTTGTGAAAGCATTTGTTTGCTATATCCCCTTTCATTTTTATTCTATAGTTAAGTTAAGTTGCTAATTTTATTTTCTTATCTACCTGTGTATGTATCTGAATGATGTTTTATGAATACAGCCATGCTTCTAATAACGTGTTAGATGGGCTGAACATGTTTGATGGAACTGATGGTCATTACTTCCACACGGGGTCAAAGGGTCACCACTCGGTGTGGGATTCTCGTCTTTTTAATTATGGAAGCTGAGAAGTATGTACTTCTACCTAAACATTTCTTAATGAATAGCTTGTTTAAAGATTTTGGCTTCCTCCCTTCCAGTTGTAAATATTATTTCTTAATTGTTGCTTTAGGTACCGAGGTATCTTCTTCCAAATGCAAGATGGTGGCTAGAGGAGTATAAGTTTGATGGGTACAAAGTTGATGGTGTGACTTCAATGATGTACAAGATTTCCTTGATTAAATAAATGTATTATATCTTTTATTACCAAGATTTACTTGATTAAGAAAATGCATTGTATGTTTTATTACCTTGCATATTTATTATTTATTTTAGTTTTGATTCTAAATTTTTATTTTTACTTAACAGTTCTAACTTTTGGATTTTAATTGTGTTATTAATTTATTATTTTAAATTCTAAATTTAAATTCATTAAATTTTATATTTAGTTTTAAAGTTAAAATTTTCGTAGAAAATTTAATTTAAACAATATTTTTTTATTTATCCTTAAAACGTAATATAATATTTATCATAGAAATAAATATTATTTAAAAAAAATTATTTTTTTAAAGATATGTTTTTAACGGTGTTTGTGGGAAAAGCGCCGTTAAAAGTGATGATCTATAGCAGCGTTTGTGGTAAAAGCGTCGCTAAAAGTCATGATCTATAGCGGCGTTTGTGGGAAAAGCGCCGCAAAAAGTCATGACTTATAGCGGCGTTTGTGGGAAAAGCGCCGCTAAAAGTCATGATCTTTAGCGGCGTTTGTGGGAAAAGCGCCGCTAAAAGTCATGATCTTTAGTGGCGTTTGTGGGAAAAGCGCTGCTAAAGGTCTTGTTCTATAGCGGTGTTTGTGTGAAAAGCACCGCTAAAGGTCTTGTTCTATAGCGGCGGTGTCAATAGCGGCATTTTTTAAAGGAAAAAAAAACGCCGCTAAAAGCCTATTTTGGTGTAGTGGTTACAATTGTGTACATTTGCACATTTCCATCATTCCATTGTTCTTGAAGATGCCCTGGGACTGAAGTTATTTCCTTACTCATTGCGAGATCGTACTACAACATGGTTAAATGTATTGCCGTCAGGTATGGTGGCATCGTGGAATGAACTGTGTCAGAGGTTTCTACTAAGATATAATCCTACTAACATGAATGCCAAGTTGAGGAATGACATTACATCATTTAGAAAATCAGAGGATGAAACATTATATGAAGCATGTGAGTGATTCAAGGAGCTACTGAGAAAATGCCCGATGTATGGTTTCAAGTATTGGACATAAATGGAAATGTTTTACAATGGATTGAATGCTCATACAAGAATGGCTGTCAACGCATATGCTAATGGGATTTTACTTGATAAATCATACAACGAGGCTTATGAAATTTTGTAAATGATAGCAAATAACGACTATCAATACCCCACTACATGAGTTAGAACTGGTAGAAGAGTTGCAGGAGCAATGGAGCTTGATGCAATTACATCTTTAACAGCTCAAGTATCATCTTTAACAAATATGATTAAAACACTAAAAAGGTCATCTGCAATGCATGAAATGAAAGCAGCAGAGTTAACATGTGTTTACTGTGGAGAAGATCATGTTTTTAATGAATGCCCATCGAATCCAGCTACAGTTTACTACATAGGGAATTTTAATCATAGCAAAAACAACTCATACTCCAACACATAAAATTTTAGGTGGAAACAACACCAAATTTCAGTTGGAGTAATCAAGGGGTGGGAAATGTCAATAATCCCATTTGATAGAATGCTGCGAGTGTACCACCTGGGTACAATCAATCTTTGCCAAGGAAAAATGCGTAGCTAAATTTAGCTTCAAGTTTTTCATCTATGGAAGTTTTATAGAAATAGTATATAGCCAAAAATGATGCTATCATTCAGAGCCATGCTGCATCTTTAAGAGCTTTGGAAAATCAAGTAGGGCAAATTGCCACTGCATTGAATTCTAGACAGCAAGGAACATTGCTGAGTGATGCTAAGAGTTTTCGATCTGAAGGGAAAGAACAGTGCAAAGTCATTACACTTATAAGTGGTACTTAGCTACCAGGAGTTGTAAATGACACCATTATTGAATAAAGAATTTTAACTTTTGAAAATAAAAAGAATTCAGAATCAGTAGGGGAGCAAGCTACAAAGGAAAAGAGCAACCACAAAAATGTTGAAGCAGATGCAACTTGTATTACTGATAAAAATACCACGGCAACACAATTTAGACAAATGGAAGGAATGTGTGACACCCCAAACCCAACCGGGACGGACTGACCCGAATTTGAAGCGTTACATTAGCACCTAAGTGATTCTCTGGCTAACGACCACCCAAGACACACCCCGACTTTATAACACCTCAATCTTATCTTATTATTAGCTATTTATTAATGCGGAAGCGAATGATGAGCCAATTTTAAACATTTCCTAGGTAATTTAACCTAAAGGCATTCTCGTTATTTTACCACCTATGGTAAAACTAACCCGATTTCAGATCTAAATGTTTACCAACATTCTTTTAATGAAATTTATGCAAGCCTAAAAATTTTATTTTCCGCTATGCAAGAACACCGTTTTCGAACTAGATTTTTTCCAACAAGGATATCATTTACCCATTACTTGGGCTAGGAATTTCATTATTATAAATGATACTAAATACTACAAAAGTTATATACCCAGCGCACCAACTTTCAATTTCTTATCTATTTGAACTCAGCTTTTCACTTACACCAAAGTAAACGAGTCACACATACATAGTCCATCACCCACTCAAGATTAATGTATGTCGCACTATAAACATCACAAGTGAATAAATCTATAAATGGAGTCAGGATCTCTTCTACTCAGGTCTTGTTTGATGTACTACCATTCGAGTCAATCACACCTATATCGTTATCTTTTGAGAGTCATTTACTCTGATGCCCAAGACAAATCATCTCCCTAATTGGACTTGATAGATGAAATATTAGTCTTTCAATTGGTTTGCTCATTTCCAATTAGACTAAGGACATGTTTAGATTCATCTACTGATACAAGTTGTCTTTCAGTATCATGATCGATCACGTAAAATTGCTTAGTATTAGTTAAATGTTAAATAACCAATGAACCAATATTTGCTTTCATTTTATTTTGCGCTCAAAAATCAATGAGGATAATGTACAAAGGGTATTAATGTAATTTATGGATAATTTTATTAAACCAATCTACTCAAAAAAATACAAGTATATAAAGAAATATATTACACTTAGAGCACTAGATCCAACACTTCCAACCTTATCAACCCTCCTCAACCTAATTCAGAAGATTGCCTATCAATTTGGAAACTTAAACTTCCACTAAAACTCTCTCTTTACTTGAGAAGTTGTTGGTCTCTTTCTCCTTATTAGGTCTTTTCTCCAGTCAAGAGGAATAAACATCAGTATTGGCTGCCCTTTCTGTAATTCCTACCTTGAAACCATTGAACACCTCCTTAGGGATTGTCCCTCATGATGCGGAAACCCGGATCTAGACACAAGAGAAACACAAATTAGAAATAAAACGAGAATAAATAAAATTAGTTAAATAATAAATAAATAAATAAAAAAGATAGATTTGCCTTATGGAACCCTTGGTTAACTTGTAACCAAAAACGCCAATGATTGAGCGGCTCCCTACGAAACCCCTAGAAGAAGAACCTCTAGAAACACCGATGAACGGGAAAGAAATTTGAATATTTGCAACTCCGAAATACCCTTGAAAAGTAACAAACTCCAAACTAAATAGCAAGAGAAGAATCACTTACTCTAAAAAATTTGCCTCACACAAATTTGAAAGAAAACAAATACTCTTCTTTTATTCTCCCTTCAATGTGTAGAAAACAAGCCTATTTATAGGCAAATTACAAGAGTAATTGAATCCTAATAAAACTCTTTCAAGAGTAATTGAATCCTAATAAAACTCTTTAAAGAGTAATTGAATCCTAATAAAACTCTTTAAAATTATCTAAGAAAATAAATAAATAATAACCTAACCAATAAAATTACTTAACTCATAAATGATGTGTCCCAACCAATGAGAATTAAGTAAATAATAATAATAATAAGATACAAAAAAAATTAATCCACCAATTTATGGGCTTTTACTATTCCAAGATTGGTCCAGTGAATTGCATTCCCGTATTTATCAATGTCACGAACATGATGAATTAAATTTGTCGCAACAAAGTCTTGGACAAAAGCATTCATCTTTGATTTTAATTGTCGTGCCTTGCTTCGAGTGATTGGACCACTAGGAAAGACAACTCTTTGAGTGTCACCTCCTTGGCTTGTATCATTCTCCCCCTTTTCAAGAAGATTCGTCCTCGAATCTGAACCTACATCAAATTCAAAAGGAGAAAGATCAGAAACATTGAAAGTAGCACTAACACTATACTCACCAGGAAGATCAATGCGATAAGCATTGTCATTTATTTTCTCGAGTACTTGGAATGGTCCATCTCCTCGTGCTTCAAGTTTATTCTTTCTCTTAGAAGGAAATCGTTCCTTCCTCATATGCACCCGCACCCAATCTCCGTGTTCAAACAAGACTTGCTTTCGCCTTTATTAACTCGATGTGCATTGGACTCATTCTTTTTCTCAATGGCTTTACGAGCCTTCTCATGGATCTCTTTCACTAAATCACCTTTCCTTTCACCATCTAAATTAGCAATCTCATTCAAAGGTAAAGGAAGCAAATCTAAAACAGTAAGTGGATTAAAGCCATATACAATGTCAAAAGGAGTAAAACTTGTGGAAGAATGAATGAACGATTATAAGCAAACTCAACATAGGTATCCATTCTTCCCAAGATTTAACATTCTTACCTATTATGGCTCTAAGCAAAGATCCCAAAACTCGATTTACCACCTCGGTTTGACCATCGTTTGAGGGTGGCATGTAGTAGAGTAAAGTAATTTAGTACCTAACTTACCCCATAACACCTTCCAAAAGTGACTAAGAAATTTTGCATCTCTATCTAAACGATAGTCCTTGGGATTCCATGTAATCTCACAACTTCACGGAAAAATAGATCGGCAAGATGGGTTGCATCATCACCTTATGGCATGGAATGAAATGAGCCATTTTATTAAATCGATCCACAACCACAAAGATGCTATCTCGTCCACGCTTTGTCCTTGGTAAACCTATTATAAAATCCATTGAAATGTCAGTCCAAGGTGAACTAGGAACAGGAAGAGGAGTATATAGACCATGAGGCATCACAAGGATTTAGCTTGTTTACAAGTAATGCAAGTAGAGCAAATTTTCTCAACAAGTTTTCGCATGTTAGGCCAATAAAATGCTCATGTAAAACATCATAAGTCTTAGTGACTCCAAAATGACCCATAAGACCACCACTATGAGCCTCTCGAACCAACAATTCTCGCATTGAACACTTTGGTAAGCATAGTCTATTATTTCGAAAAAGATAGCCATCATGCTTATAAAATTTATGAAATGCACCATGTTCACATGCGTCATAAATGCTTGCAAAATCGTAATCATGGCATATAAATCTTTAAGATACTCAAACCTAATAACTTAGTATGCAAAGTACTAAGTAAAGTGTACCTCCTTGATAGAGCATCACCACAATATTATCTTTACCTTTCTTATACCTTATAACATAAGGAAAAGATTCAATGAATTCAACCCACCTCGATGTCGCTTGTTCAACTTACCTTGTCCCTTTAAGTACTTAAGTGATTCATGGTCGGTGTGAATCACAAACTCCTTTGGTAAAAGGTAATGTTGCTAAACTTCTAATGCCCTTACCAAGGCATACAACTCTTTATCATAGGTCGAATAGTTCAAATGTGTTCCACCAAGTTTCTCACTAAAGTAGGCTAGTGGTTTACTATCTTGCATGAGGACGGCACCTATACCTACACCAGAAGCATCACATTCAATCTCAAAGGTCTTTTCAAAATTAGGTAAAACAAGAATAGGAGCATTACACAATTTATCTTTAAGTTCATTAAATGCTAATTCTTGCTTATCCGTCCAATGAAAAGATACATTCGTTTTAATAAGTGCACCAAAGGCGAAGCAATTGTGGAAAAGTTACGAACAAACCTGCGGTAGAAACCGGCTAACCCAAGGAAAGACCTTACCTCAGAAATAGTTTTAGGGATAGGTCATTCTTTAATTGCCTTTACTTTCTCCTCATCCACATGGATTCCTGTAGAACTTATCACAAAACCCAAAAAAACAAGCTTATCCATACAAAATGTGCATTTTTCAAGATTAGCAAAGAGTCGTTCATGCCTTAACACATCCAATACTAATTTAACATGCCTAACATGATCATTCAAAGTTTTGCTATAAATCAGTATATCATCAAAATACACAACGACAAATTTTCCTAAAAAAGGTCTAAGTATGTGGTTCATTAATCTCATGAATATGCTAGGAGCATTAGTTAAGCCAAATGGCATGACTAACCACTCATACAGACCATACTTAGTCTTAAAAGCAGTTTTCCATTCATCACCTTGTTTCATTCTTATTTGATGGTAACCACTTTTTAAGTCAATTTTAGAGAAAATGCATGCACCATTAAACTCATCCAACATATCATCTAATCAAGGAATTGGATATCGATACTTTACCGTAATCTTGTTGATAGCACGACAATCAACACACATTCTCCAAGAACCATCTTTTTTTGGGACGAGAAGTACAGGAACCACACAAGGGCTTAGACTCTCACGAATCAACCCTCTAAGAGATCTTCAACTTGTCTTTGCAACTCCTTAGTTTCTTCAGGATTGCTTCGATAGACTGGTCTATTCAGAATACTCGAACCAGGCACAAAATCTATTTGATGTTCAATCCCTCGTAAAGGAGGTAATCCCTTAGGCATTTCAGAAGGAAATACATCCTCAAAATCCTGCAAAAGATCAACAAAACAACTAGGCAAATGTGAATTAGGGTTAGTCAAAACAAAGTTTTCCCTAAACCTAATTATTACAAATGTTTGTTTTGTACAAAGAGTAAATTTGATATCTCGAAACCTAGCGAATAAACTCACTTTCTCATCTCGTGACTTGTGTGTGCAATCACTCACCAATGTTGGGCCTTTAAGTTGGCTTTTAACACTAATGGCCTCTTTACTCTCAGCTTTTTTCAATGATTTTACCTCACTTCCCTTACCCATCTCACTAGCAAGTTTGAGTTGATCATTGTAAACTTCTTGAGGAGGAAGTGGAGCCAAAGTAAACTTCTTTCCAAGGAACACAAAGGTATATTGGTTAAGGAACCCATCATGATTTACTCGTCGATCAAACTGCCATGGCCGTCCAAGTAATATGTGCCCAGCTTGCATTGGAACAACATCACACAAAACTTTATCAGAGTATCTACTAATGGAAAATGAAACTAAGCATTGTTTAGATACTTTTACCTCCCCACTATCATTTAGCCATTGCAAGCGGTATGGCCTTGGATGCTTCACACAAGGTAGGCCAAGTTTCTCAACAAGGGAAGAACTCACCACATTGGTGCAACTTCCACTATCAATGATTAATGAACTAGGTTGACCACCAATCAGACATCTTGTGTGGAAAATGTTATCTCTTTGTTCGCGCCCTTCCTCTTTAAACTGGACATTTAAAGCCCTTCGAGCAACAAGTGCTTTCTCACCATACTCCAAGTATTCTTCATATTCATCATGAGTATGCACATCATCAGCATCTTCCAAAGGAGGCATCTCATCTTCATTATCAGACTCAAAATCAACCTCGCCATCTTCTTGAATTACCAAAGACTTTTTATTAGGGCATTCTCGAGCATAGTGACCCCTTCCTTGGCATTTGAAGCAGGTAATATCTTTTGGCTGCTTAATGGCACTAGGAGAAGTAGAAGAAGAAGATGGAGCTCAATTAGTAGAAGTAGAACCTTTAAATGAATTAGGCATACCTCTATCTTTGGAGTAAGTTTTAGGCTCATTTGGCTTGAACCGTGCATCTCTCCCATTCCACAATCTATCATCTTGTTTTTGCCAATTTCCTCTCCAAGCAGGATTAGAAACTGAACTAGCACCCCTCGGTGTCCCATGCTTTCGTAATTACTTTTCAATGGTGAGTGCGGTTTGAAGCATCTCTTCAACATCCATGTAGTGTTGTAACTCAACTCGATTTGCAATCTTAGGCTTTAGGCCAGCAAGGAATCTAGCCATAGTCACCTCAGCCTCTTCAACAAGATTGGCTCTAATCAATAGTCTCCATCTCTTTGTAGTAGTCATCCACGATCTATCTCCTTGAACAAGATGTTGGAGTCTTTGATGGAGTTCTCGATAATAGTATGGTGAAACAAACCGTTTTAAAGATGCGCTTCATTTCAACCCAAGTAGTAACAGTTGCTCTCTATAAAGAATCCTCGCTTTTACATAATTGATTCCACCATGTTAGTGCATAATTAATGAACTCAATGACAGTAAGATGTTACCTTTTTCTCATCGTAGTAATTGTAACAAGCAAAGACTGCTTCCATCTTTTCCTCCCAATCAAGGTAAGCATCGGATCATTCTTCCCCGAGAAGAAGGAAATTTTGGTTTGGGGTGTCATTGTTTCGCTTCCACCTTTTCTCTAGGTACATACTCGGACTCAAAGTCATCATAAAAACATGGTCCTCCTTCGCTTAAAAGTTCGATCGCTGAATTTGATCGGCTTATAAAGGCTTCGTTCAACTTCTTGTAATTATCGGCAATGTATCTCTCTTGAGTTGTAAGTTTTGCATCAAGATACTCCCTTTGCTCTTGTATCATCTGGGTCATGCGATGTTCGATTTGAGTTTGCAACTTTTTCATCTCTTTTTGTAACAACTCGACCAAAGGATCGTTATCTCTTTTTTGCTCATCCTCTTCATTTTTACTAGTTTGGGATCTAGTGATCGGCATGGTATCTGTGAAAAAATCACACAAACAGGAACAAGAAAAAATAATAATAACCTCACTCGTTAGCTCTCAAAAGAATAACTCTCTGAATGATTCAAAACTTGTAAATATGTTTGGAGAGGGTTACTAATCAAGATCAAATAATGGAGGTGCAAACTTCAAAGAAACAATGACGATCCTAATTGCTTTAAGAGGCCAATAAACTTGACGAAGCAATTTGTAATGGAGGTTTACGGATGAAGGAATTGTGCGTGCCTTTAATATCTGCTAACACAAGAAGAAACAAAGTGTTAGAAACGTAAGAGAAACAAAAAAAATGTAGACCAAGAACGATCCCTAACTCTAGAGTCAAAGAAAAGCTTTAATAAGAAGAAAACTTAAGAAAACTCTACCCAATTTAAAGGAAAACAAAAAATCGGAAACGTTTGGTGTCTTAAGATTTTCAAAAATTGAAGCTTTAATTATACTTGAGTCAAGAAAGAAGGGAAAAAAATCAATTTTGGGAAAAAATAAAATAAAAATAATAACAATAATAGGAAAAGAAGAAACCTACGTATGAAAGGTAGGCAACTTTTTTTTTTGCGCTTTTTTGCTTTTTGCTTTTTTTTTGCGCTTTTTACTCTTTTTTTTGCGCTTTTTTGCTTTTTTTGTTTTTTAAAGAATAAGAGGAGAATAAACACAAACTTCACAAAAAAGAGAATCAAGAAACCGATGAAAAGTGTTTTAGGTATTTTGACTCGCTTTGATTTGATTTTAGCTTCAAAATAACAATCAATGGCTCGAATCGATCCAACCGATCTGAAACCCGGATCTAGACACAAGAGAAACACAAATTAGAAATAAAACGAGAATAAATAAAATTAGTTAAATAATAAATAAATAAATAAATAAATAAATAAAAAGGATAGATTTGCCCTATGGAACCCTTGGTTAACTTGTAACCAAAAACGCCAATGATTGAGCGGCTCCCTACGAAACCCCTAGAAGAAGAACATCTAGAAACACCGATGAACGGGAAAGAAATTTGAATATTTGCAACTCCGAAATACCCTCGAAAAGTAATAAACTCCAAACTAAATAGCAAGAGAAGAATCACTCTACTCTAAAAAAATTTGCCTCACACAAATTTGAAAGAAAACAAATACTCTTCTTTTTATTCTCCCCTTCAATGTGTAGAAAACAAGCCTATTTATAGGCAAATTACAAGAGTAATTGAATCCTAATAAAACTCTTTCAAGAATAATTGAATCCTAATAAAAACTCTTTAAAGAGTAATTGAATCCTAATAAAACTCTTTAAAATTATCTAAGAAAATAAATAAATAATAACCTAACCAATAAAATTACTTAACTCATAAATGATGTGTCCCAACCAATGAGAATTAAGTAAATAATAATAATAATAAGATACAAAAAAAATTAATCCACCAATTTATGGGCTTTTACTATTCCAAGATTGGTCCAGTGAATTGCATTCCCGTATTTATCAATGTCACGAACATAATGAATTAAATTTGTCGCAACAAAGTCTTGGACAAAAGCATTCATCTTTGATTTTAATTGTCGTGCCTTGCTTCGAGTGATTGGACCACTAGGAAAGACAACCCTTTGAGTGTCACCTCCTTGGCTCGTATCACCTCATCTCCCATCTTTGGAGTCTCCTTCTTACTCTTCCATTGGTTATGGGACTTTCACTTTTTTTTCTTTTCTTTTTTTTTTTTTGAAATGGCTTAAGAAGAACTTAACTTCCAAATCAACTTTCCCTTGCCATCATATCTCTTAGCCAACCATGTTTGCTTTCTTTCTCTAAGGCATTTGGGTTGCTAGAAATGCAATATTTGATAAACCCTTAAGTGGTTGTGATATTCAGTCCAAAGCTCTTTCCCATGGATCTAAGTTGCATGGCTATCCCTCTTGTTTTCAAGTTAAGTGGAACCCCCCTAGTTGGTTCAAAGTCAATTGTGTTGGATCCTTTCTCGGTAATCCAAAGGCGGCTAGCTTGGAGCCATTATATGTGATCATAATGGCAATTGCGTTGTTGGTTGCTATTGTTACCTTAGCCATACCACTAATATTATGGTCGAGCTCTAGGCTTCTTGTGACGAACATTTACTCACCCGAAGGATGAACATTACCCATATTATTGTTGAGTTTGATGCCATGGCTATTATTGATTTTATGAAACACACAACAAATGAAAATGTTTTACTTAGATCTCTCATTCATTACTAGAGACTTTGTTGACGAAATTCCTAAATAGTCATCTCCAGCACATCTTACGAGGGTAATCGTTGCGCTGACACTTTAGCTAGAATTGGAAGTAATATCAATCCTATAATATTTTGTCTAATTTTGAAATCTAACTTATATGTTTATTTTGATATCTCAAACTTTATGCGTTTTCTTTTACACCCCTTTATGGTGCACTCATTTTATAATAATAAGGCTATTAGTTTATGTCCAAAACAAATTCAAGAGGAAATCTAATTTGTCACATTAAAGCAAGAATTTGAGACACCATTGATTCATATTTTACATTTTCCTATATATTTATATATATATTTGGTACATTACATTTTCCTATATTTTTCAACTCATGCTTTTTGCTACAGCTAAACTAAACTAACCCTCATCTTACCATTTACCAAAAAATTTTTTGATTAACTGAAGCTATCTAATTTGAAATAAATTGAAATTCCTGTGAAAAAAGTGAGCAAAGAATATGGTTTTAGTAAGGAAAAAAGCTAGCAAAGAATATGGTTTTAGTAAACGCCCATGAAATATACTCCAAAAGAAAAGAATGACTGAAGTACATATATGGCTGTAAAATACATCTTTAAAAACACATATAACCATTTATCTTACTCGACAACAATCAACATTTTCCAGCTACTCCATCCTATTCCCAGGACTCGATTCTCTGGATGTAGCTGCAAGATCCTGAAATGCAACTCAACAAAATAATTGAATTCTTTACCGACGTGTCAAACGTATTAGCCGGAGGATCACAAAATGAATTTGTACTGTAAGAGAAAATTAGCTTTCCTCGCCATCCAAAGTATAAACAGGAATTTGCCACAATTTAGTGTTCTTCTTCGGGTCATCGGTTAGGCTGAGATCTGCATCATCTTCCTTGAAAGTCTTAATGAATGTTTTGGCTCCCATCAAGATAAGCCTCTCAATCATGAATAACTGGTAATTGTTATCAATCAAAGGATCCAAAATATGACTATAATTTGATGAATAAGCCAATTTGTACCTGAAAGCAACCAAGAATATCAGGGTATGTCACATGTTATTAATTTCTCAATTGCTGTGATTTTTACTATTGTTTACACAGTACAAGTTAATTAAGTCTTTACACTTGGCACAGACATATGCAATTAGCTTTCATATACCGCCTTTCAAGCACAGAATTCAAACTGTTATTTTCTTTCCACCACTATCACCATTTATCAAATCCACAACCACTCACAAATAAAGCACTTGAGAAGCTCCTCTACAAAATTTTCATGCAACGACAGGTAACCCATGTCAGATATCAATCAACCCAAAATACCAGCACTGATTTCATTTACTCAAGCTGATTTCACCACACATTTTGTTGGTTACAGGCCAAAAAGCACCACAACTAAACAGACGTTGCAGAAAATTGAACTACTACTATCCCCCCCCCCCTTCCCAAAAAAACAAAGAAAAGAAAAAAGAAAATCAATTTACCTAAAAAATACCTTGTACTAGAGCACTCAGAATGCCCTTGGTAAAGTAGAAAAGTGAAAGGATAGAAAAAGAAGAGTGGAAAAGTAAGATTTTGAGTGTGCTTAGTAGGAAATAAAAGCGATAAAGAAAATAACATGGATTATTATTTTCTACTCTAATCAAATGCATAAAAACAAATCATTCTAAATTGGAATGATAAAAGGAGAGAAAATCAGAAAGATGTAAGCATGTATTTTTTAAGATTTTCATTTTGTTTCTTTTATTTTTTTATTTTACTAATCAATCTTTCCAACCAAACAAACTAATGGAAAGAAATATATATATTTTGTCTTTCTACTTTTCTCCAATTTTCCATCTCTTCGATTTTCTTTCCACCCTGCCCCCAAAGCTACTTTTGTAATCTTATTCAGTGAAGCTAACAATGTAAATCCCTAATGATATCCTCAAGGTGTTAATGGCTATAGAAATAAATCATTGAATGTTGCTTGCAAAAATGGGAAATAACAAAAGGTGCAATTATAACCATAAATAAATAAGAGGCGTTAAGGACTAATATCAGAATAAACTTTTTCCACACTACAAGACAAGGCCTATCATCCTCCCAGCAAGATACATTGTGATTCATACAATGATACCAAAAGATAAAATAAAAGGAAACCATATGGAATGCATAACGAACCATCTTTTAGCACAAACTAGGAAAATTTAAAGACCAAACTTGGCACAATAGATATTCTCTTCATAGGTGAATTGGAAATAAGAAAGTAAAATTGAATCTACATTAAGATGGAGTATATCCTAAGGAGTTCTAACGCTTGAACACATCAGAAGACTTGAATGATTTTACCTGACAGAAAGCGGAGAAAAAAATCCAGGTGTCCTCTCATTTGAAGCAATAAAAAGAGTTCGTCCAGATGGTACCCACTTCTGAATTCTGTGAAGGATAAATTCTGCACGGGTGTCCCTATCCAAATGAGGATGTAGGCTCCTTTTAACCCCATACCTATCCTTCCTTGTTTTTATTTTATCACCTCGGCGAACATGGATAGCATCATAGTCACCAAGGACTCTTTTAATCTGTGGACAGGAAACCAATAATTAGAGGAACACGGTCTTTGAATTAAACAAGTATTTCCAAAAAGAACGGAATATACTAAAACAGTTTTGCAGAAATTACTTGTAAAGAACAATTTATATCTTAGAATGGAGATGTTATCAAATTTGTTGCTCAATTTGCTAATGCTAGCTCATCAAATAATACATTGCAATAATAATATGAGTTACAAATCAAATATCATCTCTACATCATCCAAACCATTACTCTACAGAGAGGACATTTCATTCCTAACCTATGAAGAACGGACACGCCAGAAATCCCCTTGTACTGGTGCCAACACGTTGTCCGACAATGGAGATGTCAGATTTGTTGTTCAATTTGCTAATGCTAGCTCATCAAACAATACATTGCAATAATAATATGAGTTACAAATCAAATATCATCTCTACATCATCCAAACCATTAAACTATAGAGTGGACATTTCATTCCTAGCCAATGAAGCACGGACAAGCTGGAAATCCCCTCGTACAGGTGTCGACATGGTGTTCGACACGCCGGAACATGCACCGGACACATCAGGATACGTCAAAAAAGAAAAAATCAGATACGGTCAAAACACACATGGATACAGGATTTTGGTGGCTGAAAGTCGATGAAAACATCAAAATAGTGATAGAAAATACCTGTTTGAAACCCAGATTTACACTATATCGTTAAGATCTTCTCAAATCTAATCTGGTGCATGTGATTAGGAGGTAGAAAGAAATAAAACAAGGGTATTTTTCAATATTCTGACACCATTGACGGTAGCCGGAATGACAGTGGTGACGCTGGTTCTGGGTTGAGGAAGAAAAAGAGATGGACAGAAAAGGAAATAAAGGTAAAGGAGAGAAATGAAGAGACTATTTTTTAAGATTCTGACAAATAATAATGAGTTGGTTAAATTCTGCTATTAGTCCCTGTACTTTGCAAAAGCTGTGAATTTAATCCCTGTATTTTAATTTGGTCATTTTTAATCCCTATACTTTTCAAATTTTAAAATTTCAGTCCTCACTCTTAATTCATTAAATTTTATTATTTCCAAAATCTGATGCGCCAAACATTATCATAATGCCTTGTCACTAGTAATTGAATCTAACCAAACAAATTTAACAGCTACTGTTTGGATTAGAGCTAAAATTTCAAATTTCAAAATGTACAGGGACTAAAATTGATCAAATTAAAGTACAAGGACTAAATTCACAACTTTTGCAAAATATAGGTACTCATAGCAGAATTTAACCTAATGAGTTATAGTTGTACATCATTAAATATTAATGAATTGGTATGTACTCCAAAAATATATATTACTTAGATTTATTTTTTAATATATTTGGAGGAGGATATAAATAAATTATGTCATAGTAAAATATTTTCAATATTTTAAAATTTAATTATATTAATAAAAATATCAATATATTTATTGAATATTAATATATACAAATATTTTTTATTCCCGTGTCCTTATTTTTTCAAAATTGCTGAATTGCCGTGTCCATATTGTTTTGTACCCATATTGCGTGTCAGTGTCCATGCTTCATAGTTCCTAACCAAGAGCTCAATCGTGAACCTTCAAGGATCAGGAATTATCACTTCATCCATCAAAATTATCACAACAAAATGGATAACCTCACCACTCCCTCAAATTCTATGCCAAACCTAAATGGATCAAAGGGTTCCTTCTTAAATATGAAGCATCAAAAATTCAAAAATTCCTAGGTATTATTGCTGTATCCATATTAGATATAGTACGAAACATATCCATTAAATTTCAATATTCCTAAAATTAAGTGTCATTCTAGAATGGGGCAGACCAGCCCAATTCATCTAATATGTTAGAGAACATATAAACACATACTTCTCTAAATATTTTTGTTCCATTTCCCTCAATTTCCTCAATTAGCTGACAAGGTCTGGAAGAAAACTTAAGGCAGATTTGAGAGAGAAATCAAAAGGAAATTCTAAATTGACCTTATTATGAAGTCAGATGACTACTAAAGATGGTAACTTGATTAGCACTTAACCTTCACACTATCTGTCTTGGTATTCATGCATTTGATTAACAAATTCATTTGCGATTTTGTTTTACCCGTTAAAAGGAAAAAGTATATTCCAGCAGCCGGTAAATGCTAAGCAGGAAAGAGATTTGACTGGTTAATCAAATTATAGTTGAATGCCATCTAGAGAATTTTGAAGATAACACGGAAAGAAGGATTAAGTAACAAAAACCTGGTCAGCTGCAATTCTTAACTTTTCTGCTGCCATTGAAGGAAGAAATGAGTACGGCAATATAATAGCACTGTGGTTCTTTCGATCCTTGCACTCTGCAAACCTGAGTAATTATGACAGATTAGTGCCACAGGGAACTTATAAGGATAGACTACTAGAAGTTTGTTTTAAATACTGAGGACTACATAGAAGAAAATTTTACTTAATCTACAGCCCTTTCTGACTGCCCTCCGGGGCACTATGGTAGTTTAGGTCAACCATTGGAGCATAAGGAAAAGAGAATTAGCTGATCAATCACTTAATATCGAATCGTATGCCATTAAGTACCATGACAAAGGGCTTGCAGTTCGGTTAATGAGTAAGAGATTTGAATAATGACTATCCTCTTTGAGGTCCACTCGTGTAAGTCCTTCCACATGGGCAACCCCCCTATCTCCCAACTTCATACTAGTCGATAGTATTAGATGCCATGCATCTGAATTGTCTAAGATTACAGGCACAGTTTCAGATATCAGGTCAATATCATATAAAGAATCCATGGTACAAGAGGATGCAGCCCACCTGCCAAATGAGAAAAGCAAGTTCAGATTGTCTAGCTCACTTCTTGAGCTTACATGAATAAGGAAAATTGATACTTTACCTTCACATTTAGCTTGCAGTAAGATTAAAATTCAAATAAGTAAAACATTACTTGAAAGAATAAATACAAAAATAACATCTAAAACTGTTAACTGAAAAGACAAAACTTCATAAAATTAACCTTTCCTCTGCAGTTACGTTGTCAACCTTATGAAGGATTCCCTTGTTATTGTGATTTGGATTGATACACATTCTAGAAGGCATCACAAAAGTTCTGCAATAGGAAATGCAACACCAGATGAATCATAAGAAAGTTGCATCTTTTGCTTCATGTACTGCATTATACATATACATATGTGTGTGTGTGTGTGTGTGTGTGTGCGTGTGTGTACATATATTTATATATATATATATATATATATATATATATATATATATATATCAGAATGCACCGTTAACAATGCAAACTTAGCCTTGAGCCACATGTTTGTAAATTAAAATTGAGTCTTCATTTTTCTTTTTGGTGAAATAAGAACCGACTCTTGATTCCATTGCTTTGTATTACCATTGCCAGCAACATCTCAAAGCTGAAAAATCTTGGAGTGTTTTCTATTTGTTTGAACCGCAGTGTTAGTTAACCAAGCTCTATTATTAAGAACCGCTAATCCCAAGCTTCACAATTACATTTAGTAAGTCAAAAAGGATAGTTACATCGACGATTAAACGCCAATATTCATTTTGGCAACTAGATGGCATTGTTCCTATTCCTAATTCAATATCCAAAATATATGAAAACAAAAAATTTGACTCCGGTTTTTTTCCTTGTTCATTTTACAAAGGGTAAGAAGGAAAGATCTTATCCTAGTGAATAAATTAAGGCAGCGGATAAAACGAAAATAAAAACAAAGCAAAACAAACAAAAAAAAAAAGTAAAAGAAAGGCAACCGATTACCTGTTTAAAAAGATGGCTTCCTCAAGAGCACACCTGAGGCTAGACTCTTGATGACCCAAACCTTCACATGAATCACAGTGCTTTCCAGGGCAATCGATTCGGTCACCCCAGTACAAATACTTGTCATGGAGAGAGTGTTCCCTTGCTTTCTTTTTCAAATGGGTTTTGGCAGAGCTGAACCAAAATCGATTAGTGGAATTCAAGGAGGAAAACAGGAAAAGCAAAGCAATGGCAGTAATGCACCCCAAAATCATGACCGGAATTGGGGATCTTATTCTTGGTTTAAGCTTTAGGGCTTTGGGGGTTGCCATTGTTGAAGAGAAACAAGAAAAAGATGGGATTTTGAGATTACGAGTGTCTCAATCTCCAAGCTCAGTCTCACTTCCGTTAGCTTTACGACCTCCTTCTGGTTCAGATCTCAGTTTTACGAAGGCCTTGCCCTCTTACACGTTATTTCTATATTTTACCTGTAATATCGTAATTTATCATTTTAATAAAATTTTAATGACTTTTTCTTAATTGGGTTTGGATTTGGACGAGCAATTTACTTGCGTGCGCTTGGTTTATTTATTTATTTATTTTCATCCCTATTTTTACTGTCGTTCATTTAAATCTATCCTTAGAAAAAAAATCAACAACTTAAATTGGACGTGCTTTCAAGGGATGAATGAATGGGAAGTAAAGGGTGGTATTTATGGTAAAGGAATGGCTAAGAAGTTCAATAAAAATAGCTTGAATATCCTTTAGGTTTCTCCTTTGCTTGTCCAGCCATGAATTGTGTCGAGGAAGGTTGTTGGTTGCTTGATTCATGCTTGATTTCATGCATGAATCATGCAAGGAGGTAGACGGTTTCTTGAGTAAAAGTTGAGAGTTGATTTTTAATTGTTTTACAAGTGTAAATACCTTTGAATAAATCTTCCAAAAGTTGATTTTGAGCTGCTCATATGCCGTTGCTGAATTGGGCTTCTTTCCCCCTCACTTAAACAATTTTTGTGACCCAATTACTTGTTAGATTTGTTCTTCAATTAAATCAACTTTAATTGGATCAAAGCGACCTTCTCTTTACCCAATTTGCTTGCCTTTGTTGTTCAACAAAGATGTAATAAAGCTCATGTCCATGTATAATTAAAATAAGCTTCTCAAATTATTAACTCCATGGTTCATCTGCAACAATTAAATAAAGGAAATTATTATGTAACATGAAATAATTAAATTATGCACAAATTTAATACATAAAAGCATAAAATTGCATATTTTACTAAATCAAGCCCTTATCTTAATGTGAACAAAATTCACCCAATTAACTGTCGAGTATTCAGGATTAACATAATTTTTAAGTAAAAATTTGTCATAACCAACCATAAAAAATCTATATAATTTAGAGTTTCAGATAATGTTCGGTATGAGACGCATCACTGTACACCATATAATCTTTCCTAGACTCTGGTTGAATCAGAATAGGTACTTGACTCAACACAGACTTAAGCTTTTCAAAACTCTCTTATTGCTCTACAGTCTACTTGAAAGGGGCACTTTTCCTCAACAGCTTGGTCATTGGAGCTGCAATTAAGGAAAATCCTTCCACAAACCTCCTATAATAGCATGCCAATCCTAGGAAACTTCGAATCTCACTGATGTTCTTAGGTTGTTCCTAGTCCAATATTGCCTCGATCTTCTTTTGGTTAATATGAATACCCTCAGCCTATACCACGTGTCCCAGCAACATCACCTCATAGAGCGAGAACTCATAGTTACTCAATTTGGCATATAACAATTTCTCTCGAAGAATCTGTAAAACCACTCTTAGATGTCCATCATGTTCCTCTTCAGACTTGGAATAGATCAAGATGTCGTCGATGAAGACTACAACAAACTGATCAAGTTAGGGCTAAAAATTCGATTCATTAGGTACATAAAGGCTGTCGAAGCATTCGTGAGACCAAAGGGCATCACAAGGAACTCGTAGTGTGTAACACCCCTTACCCGTATTCCTTAACGGAACAGAGTATGAGGTATTACTAATTGTTTTTTTAAAATTTCGACAGCATTTCTGCCTATTTTTACATACAACCCCCAGCAAGTTTTCAATCACACTTTCAAACAGATCCAATAATCCAACCAAAAACAGTTGTATGACCAAACACAATTTATTTAATAATGAATACCAACATTTTAAATCGAAACATATATATATTAGTTTACGCCACGATACATAAAGTCGTCTATACATGCCATGTTTCCAAAATATGAGTTGCAAAATACCCAAGCGTTGATGATAGTGTGGATGATTATCTGACTTCGTCCAAATTCCGAGCTGGCTGATGTCACTATAATCAAGAGAAAATAAAAACGAGTAAGCATATATCTTAGTAAGTAAACATATGACAAATAAATAAATTTCCCCCATGATTTCATAGCAACATAATTTTAGTCACACATAAATTTCAAGGTTCGTTTAATTTCCAGCAAACTATCTTTCTGCGTCACAGACGCTAATTTATTTTTATCTGGAGCTACAGGACTCCAAATTAAGTTTTGTAAATTTTCCCCGAAACTAGACTCATATACCTTTCCACCATAAAATTTTCAGAATTTTTTATTTATCCAATTAGTACAGTTTATTCTTTAAATATTCCCCTGTTTCACTGCCTGATGGTTCTGACCTCCCTTTACTAAAATTTACTTAACTCTCTGTAAAAAATTCAAAAAATGGTCTAGTTTGTTTCTATTACAAATAAACTCAACAAGGAATCCAGGCATATAAATTTCAGGCCATAATTATTTTTGTAAAATTTTTGGTGATTTTCCAAAGTTGGAACAGGGGATTTCGAAATCAATCCAGCCCTGTCTCAAATAAATTTAAATATCCCGAAATATACAACTCTTTTGCTTGCTCTATTTCTTTCATATGAAAATAGACTCACTCAACTTTAATTTCATATATTATTCAACCTCCAATTCATTTTTCACCATATATGGTGATTTTTCAAAGTTTCCCAACTGCCGTTGTTCAAAACAGTTTTATATTTAATTTGCTCTTTTGTAGTTTTTGATACTTCCTCTTACCTTATACATGGGTTGACTATGTAACAAACCCAATATTCCTCCCATAAATTTGTCCACCATACATAAATATTCACCTTCCCAATTTCCTCGTTGAACACTCGGAATGTTAACCGTTATCGGTGGATTCAGCACTTAGCAACCACCAGTGATTCGGGGAATCAGCACTTAGCAACCCCTTTCACATTCAAAGATATGGTGGAATCAGCACTTAGCAACCACCAATGAATCGGGGAATCAGCACTTAGCAACCCCTTGGGGGAATCATCACTTAGCAACCCCCTTCACATTTAAAGATACGGTGGAATCAGCACTTAGCAACCACCAATGAATCGGGGAATCAGCACTTAGCAACCCCTTGGGGGAATCAGCACTTAGCAACCCCCTTTATATTCAAAGGTACGGTGGAATCGGCACTTAGCAACCACCAATAAGTCAGGGAATCAGCACTTAGCAACCCCTTCATATTCAATGTACTCCGGCTTATTCCGAGTGTTCAACCGAAACCCATATTTTCAACACTTTACCACCTTTCCCAACTTAACCACATTTTTAGGATCTTGCCAAATATTTATTCTATGTTCTATTAAATACTAACATATATTGAATAATATCAAAATAATGCATTAAATCACATGTTTACTTACCTCGGTGCAAAATATTGAAATTTTGCAATTTACTCCACTACTTTCTCCTTTCCCCGTTTGAGGTAGTCTTCTCGTCTTTCTTGATCTATAATGAAAAATTTAACTCATTTAATGTCCACATTTATTAAAATAATCCACCACCCAACTTTTTGAAAAATTACAATA
The DNA here is from genome assembly GCF_025698545.1 of Gossypium raimondii. Classification (NCBI taxonomy): domain Eukaryota; kingdom Viridiplantae; phylum Streptophyta; class Magnoliopsida; order Malvales; family Malvaceae; genus Gossypium; species Gossypium raimondii. The sequence goes on along the minus strand of NC_068566.1, from coordinate 25,517,856 downwards.
TTGCCCCCAAACTTTTGTATAATTACACTTTTGTCCCCAAGCTCGGAAATTAAACTTCATCACTTATTCTTATGTTTTATGACATGCTGAACATTTTCCCTTCTATGGCAACATCAAATTCTCACTCTAACACATACTTTTGAATATTAACTATTTTTACCGATTATGTCAATTTACCCGTTTTCGTTTAAAATCGCTTAGCAAAAGTTGTTTAACATAATTTCTAGCTTCATATTCCACCATAAAACAGCAAAATAAACACTTTTCACCTATGAGTATTTTTCCAAATATAAACCCTAACATGAATTAACAGTAAAATAAGCTAAACCGAGCTACGAGGATTTCAAAAATGCAAATAACATTAAAAACGGGGCTAGGATGCACTTACTATGAGCTTGAGAAAGCAAAGAAACCCTAGCTATGGTGTCTTCCAAAATTTGGTAGCAACTTAATGAAGATGACACCACTTTTCCATCTTTTTCGCATTTTATTTCTTTTTATTACTAATAGCATGTTTGGTTGGGTGTATTGGCATAACCAATACACCCCTAATCGGCGGGCCCCACTTATTATGCCTCTAATCCGTTGTTTGGTTTAATGTATTGCTATTACGGGGCTAAACCATTACTGACCTAATCGGTGAAATCCACCGATTTCTAATACCTCCCTTTTGCTCCGTTTAGGTAATCTTTCAGTTTACCCTCCCTGTTTTACCCTCCCAAGCTTCACCTTTTATTTTCTTTTTCTTTACAACCGATTTGCTCCTTCTCAACCTTTTCTTTTCTTTTGTATCATTATAGCTCCAAATTTTTGTTGTTTGATCGAATCCAAAATATTAATCTCACCGCACAAAAGCGTAAGTCAAATACCTTTCTATCGCTAGTTTATTTCTTTATCGTTTTCGTTGAATTTTCTTTTCGTTTAGTTATTTTTTCAATCGAATCCGTGATGAGTTATGAATATCGGATATATGTTATCATTATCTTTATTTCGTTGTAGTTCCTTGAATTTTTTTATTTTGTTGAAACCAAATGAAAATAATCAATGGAGGGGTGATAAAATACCTAAAATTGAACCGAAGACAACCGGTTTCAATTCTTATCTTCCTGGTAATTCTTATTATTTTTCTTTCTCGTGTTAAATATCTGTTTGGTTGCATTGAAAACCAAGGAAAAGGAACTGGAAAGTTTGTAAATGATGTTTCTCTGCTTTTTCTAATTGGGTTTAGCCGGATGGTTGAATGAATAACCTTAACTAAGATGGAATACAATTTTCTATTGTTTATTCTTTTTTCTTTGAAAAGGAGCATCTGTTAGTTTTAGTTTTCTTTTGTTTTGGATTAATTGTTATTTAGCTTCTCCAAGTAGAGGGTTGTTCTTAGTATTTCTTTGTATGACAAAATTTGAAGGTTCTTATTGGATGCCCGAGGCCGATCGCCTTGTTTTAGCATTGTTGCATTGTTAAGGATAGTCAATGAGTCATTAGTCAAGAGTAGCTCTTAGTTGAAGTCATTATACAAATGGTTCAATTGTAACTATTTGCTATCCATTATAGTCTGTTAAAGAGTTAATAGTAGTCATTAGTCAAGTCATTATACATATTCTTGTATGAATAGCTATAGAGACTTTATTGTAAAGAGATCATCTTTGCTTGATTGATGGTATTTCAATATCGATGTCTTTCTTCTTGTATGTTTAGTGTGTATCTTGATATGCATTGATGTGATTTCCACTATTAGAGCAAAGTCATTGTTTAAATTGTAGGTTATTTAATTTGATATGGATTTTAGTATGGCGCAAGTTTTATGTCGAAATGTACCTATAAGCTATAGCATATTTTGCTTCTTCTTTTTTTCTTTTTCTCGCATAATATGCTTATCTTTGTTCTTTTAGTTTGTGGAATAACTTGTTAATCTTGGTGAATGATAGCTATTTTTATTTTGATTTTTTTGTTATTGTTGTTTCTTGGTTCAAGGAAAAACAATAGTGTTTTTTAATGATGGTGTTAGGATATGGAAAAAGTGTTATGCAAGATGGAAAGCAGCTTAAAAGGTCTGAATAATTATAAAATTTATAAAATTTACAATTATATTTTATTATCAAGTTTTTGTTTTAAAGTTACATATAATTATAAAACTAGAGTATGAGGAGTATAAGCTTATCCATTTGATAGCCTTTGTGAAGGAAGGAGAAGTGTCTGAAATGTGGGAGGACTATCCTTATCTCTTAAATGAGTTGTGAAGTTGTCGAGAGAGTTATTTATAAAAGGTTTGCCAATGAGATGGCAAGCGATCGCTAGCTAGAAATTCATGCATCTTTGAATCACCAATTCAATTAATAAGCTTAACTAAAGGAAATAAGGACTTTAAATCCACCAATTCAAGCAACCTATATGTACCCTTTTACGATCGCATTGTTCCTTGTTTCAATTCATTACATCATTCCTTCAACTCGCTATATATTATTACCGTCTCCGGATAACCAAACCTTTTCTGCTAACTTGTAAAAAATTATGAAAATACAATAGAGATCATTGAGACATTGTTGAAGTTGGCTTGCATGTAGACCAAGAAGCGACCAAAGTTGTCCGAGCCATGCAAGTTGCAAAAGAAGCTTATCTTCATTGTTTTGTTACTTTCAAATAGATATTTTATTATTTGGTTAGATATGAACTAAGTTGTTGATATGCTTGATGTAATTAGGTGCTGATAGATTGATAAATCGGCTTTACCAAGTGTACAAGCAATGTTTATCAAAAGTTACTAAGCCACTTAGTGGAGTTAGGTATGTGTTTAGGTAACATTTTCTTATTTTTGACCAGTTGATTGCTTGGTATATGTAATGGCATTGTGCCTTCATTCAAATGTAATGAAACCTTTCGAAAATTCTTCTTCATTTGGTCTTTACTTAAGCATTTTTATTCATAAAGATCTTGTTGTTTTTGTTTTGTTTGTTGAGCAAGATATCAATGCTTTATGCTTAAGTTTCATCAAAATTTCTCATTCTTTGGATATTTTTATTTTTAATATTCCAAATTATTAAATAATGCATTTGTTAAAATAAAATAATTAAATGCATAAAACTAATTAAATTATATGTTTAATTAAAATAATTAAATTATTTGTTTCACTAATGATATTTTAGCACATTAAATATGTATTGTGGTTTAAAAATAATAAAGTAGATTATATATTATTTTTATAGTATTATATATTATGATTTTAGTAAATTCATGTAAGAATATTTAATATTAAGAATTTTATTAAATTATATTTAATAATAATTATGTTAAAATATGATTAAATTATTTATTATTTATATTAATAATCTTATTAAAATTTAATAACAATAACAAAAAAAATTCTGCTAAGGGTATTCTAGTAATTTTAGTTTTTTTCATTATGCTATTACACCTCTATTCCATTCAACCAAACACAAGATTACTATTACGCCTCTATTCCATTACATTCAACCAAACAGTTGATTTGCTATTACACCTCTATTCCATTACACCTCTATTCCATTACACCTCTATTCCATTACGCCTCTAATCCAATCCAGCGAACCAAACGTGCCCTAAATGACTAAAATGCCCTTACTAAAAAAATCTATTTTACTAATTCTATGCCCATTTTTGTCCATCAATTTACTAATGGTTTAATTACAACATAAGAACCTCCAATTAGAATTTCATAACAATTTGACATTTCTAACATGTAGAACTCAACTTTTCCACTTTTTACAATTTAGTCCTTTTGACTAAATTGAGTGCCCAAACGTCGAAATTTTTGAACGAAATTTTTACGAAATTTTTCCGTAAAATTGTAGACCATAAAAATATAATAATAGTCATATTTTCCCTTGTCGGATTTGTGGTCCCGAAACCACTGTTCCGACTAGGCCCAGAATCGGGCTGTTACAATTCCCCCCCTCAGGGATTTTCGTCCCCGAAAATCTTACCGGAAAAGAGGTTTGGGTACTGTTCCCTCATAACTTCTTCCGGTTCCCACGTAGCCTCTTCCATTCCATGTTTTTGCCACAACACTTTCACTAAGGCTATACTTTTATTTCTTAACTGTTTGACCTCTCGAGCCAGAATCTTTATCGGTTCCTCCTCATAAGTCATATCCGGTCGAACTTCAATCTCTGTAGGAGAAACTATATGTGAAGGATCCGAACGATATCGTTGCAACATCGATACATGAAATACATTGTGTATCCTTTCCAATTCTGCCGGTAAAGCTAACCGATAAGCTACAGGTCCAATTCTTTCAATAACTTCATACGGTCCAATAAAACGTGGACTCAATTTGCCTTTACGGCCAAATCTCAGAATCTTATTCCATGGAGATACTTTCAAAAACACTCTATCACCCACTTGAAACTCAATCTCTTTCCTCTTTAAATCCGCATATGACTTTTGCCGATCTGAAGCGACCTTTAGCGATCCACGGATTATTTTCACTTTTTCTTCAGTTTCTTTCACCAAGTCAACTCCATGAATCTGGTTTTCATCGAGTTCAGTCCAATATAAAGGAGTTCTACACTTACGCCCATATAATGCTTCATACGGTGCCATTCGTATACTCGACTGATAGCTATTGTTGTAAGCAAATTCAACCAATGGTAGATATTTCTCCCAACTGCCTTCAAATTCTAAAATACAACACCGGAGCATGTCTTCAAGAACTTGAATCACTCTTTCCGATTGTCCGTCAGTTTGTGGATGAAACGCGGTACTAAAGTTCAATTTTGTACCCAAAGCTTCCTGCAACTTTATCCAAAACCTCGAAGTGAATCTCGGATCTCTATCCGATATAATAGACTTAGGCACCCCGTGTAATCTCACTATTTCAGCAACATATAACTCCGCCAACTTGTCAAGTGAGTAATCAATGCGTACAGGAATGAAATGCACTGACTTTGTCAGTCTATCAACAATTACCCAAATAGCATCTTTCTTCTTTGGAGTTAAGGGCAATCCTGTCACAAAATCCATTGTGATACTGTCCCACTTCCATTCTGGAATCATTACCGGCTGAAGTAAACCCGATGGTACTTGATGCTCAGCTTTCACTTGTTGACAAATTAAACACTTTGATACAAATTCCGAGATATCCTTTTTTATGCCCGGCCACCAATACAATTTCTTCAAATCATTATACATTTTCACACTACCTGGGTGAACTGACAAATCACCACTATGTGCCTCACATAAAATGGTCCGAATTAACTCATCATTCCTCGGTACACATACTCTATCCCAGAACATCAGGCAATCATCTGAACCAATTCGAAAATCTGAGTCAACACCTGCTTCACACTGAGCTCTCCTGGCTTGCAATTTACTGTCATTCTTTTGAGCTTCCCGAATTTGCTGAAGAAATAACGGTCTAGCTCTCAATTCAGCCAACATTGAGCCATCATCAGATAAAGTTAATCTCGTACCCATAGCTCTCAAGGCAAATAAAGATTTTCTGCTCAAGGCATCAGCAACTACATTAGCTTTCCCGGGGTGATAATCAATCACTAATTCATAGTCTTTAATTAGTTCGAGCCATCTTCTTTGCCGCAAATTCAAGTCTTTTTGGCTCATTAAATACTTCAAGCTCGTATGATCAGTGAAGATTCGACACTTTTCACCATACAAATAATGACGCCAAATTTTTAAAGCAAAAACAATAGCAGCCAATTCTAAATCATGCGTCGGATAATTCTTCTCGTGCGGTTTCAGCTGTCTTGAAGCATAAGCTATTACTTTGCCCTCTTGCATTAACACACACCCAAGACCATTCAACGATGCATCATCAGAATTACAAACTCCTTCCACGACTCAAAGTTGCACCAACACCGGGCGCCTCGATCAACAATGCCTTCAATTTCTCGAAACTTTCTTGACATTTATCGGTCCATTCAAACTTGATACTTACGTAGTAACTTAGTCATAGGAGAAGCAATCATCGAGAATCCCTTGACAAACTGTCTGTAATAGTCGGCTAAGCCCAGAAAACTTCTAACCTCGGTCACATTCCTTGGTGGCTCCCAATCAACAATTGCTGAAATTTTGCTTGGATCAACCCGAATACCTTCACTTGAAACTATATGTCCCAAGAATCCAACTTCACGAAGCCAAAACTCACTTTTGCTGAATTTAGCATATAATTTCTTCTCCCTCAGAATCTGCAACACAGTTCTCAAATGTTCTGCATGCTCGGATTCATCTCGAGAATAAATTAAAATATCATCTATGAACACTACCACGAACTTATCCAGATACGGTCGGAAAATTCGATTCATCAAATCTATAAAAATAGCCGGAGCATTAGTTAAACCAAAAGGCATTACCAGAAATTCATAGTGTCCATACCTCGTTCTGAAAGCGGTCTTTGGCACATCGGACTCCTTAACTCTCAACTGATAGTAACCAGATCTCAGGTCAATCTTTGAAAACACTGTTGCTCCTTTTAGTTGGTCAAACAAATCATCAATTCTCGGCAAAGGATACTTGTTCTTTATAGTCACTTTGTTGAGCTGATGGTAATCAATACAAAGCCTCATAGAGCCATCTTTCTTCTTCACAAATAATATAGGAGCACCCCAAGGAGAAAAACTCGGTCTCACAAATCCTTTATCCGTCAATTCTTGCAACTGAGCCTTTAATTCTTTCAATTCTGTCGGAGCCATCCGATATGGAGCAATAGAAATCGGTGCAGTACCAGGTAACAAATCGATAGCAAACTCAACTTCTCTGATCGGAGGTAACCCAGACAATTCCTCTGGAAATACATCTGGAAATTCACAGTTATACCAGTATACCAGTATTCAACACATAAGCAAGATAAGCCTCACATCCTTTTCTCATGTATTTCTGAGCAGATATGTGCGAAATCACAGTAGGCAGTTTATTCGGCTCCTCTGCTTCAACCCGAAGAATTTCACCATTTTTACACTTCAACTCAAGGATTTTCTGTCTACAATTTACCTTGGCATCATGCAATATCAACCAATCCATCCCCAAAATAACATCAAACTCATCAAATGGTAACAACATCAAATTAGCCAGGAAACAGTGACCTTGAATCATCAAAGGACAATTCTTGCAAACCTTATCGACTAAGACATATTTGCCTAAAGGATTTGATACTTTAACCACATATTCAGTATTTTCAACAGGCAAATTCTTACTAGATACTAAATTCACACATACATATGAATGAGTAGAACCATGGTCAATCAAAGCAACAACATCAACATCATGAAGAGAAAATGTACCAGTAATCACGTCGGGAGATGATGCATCCTCACGAGCACGTATGACATAAGTTTTGGCAGACGCTCTAGTTTCTGATCTCCCAGCTGTATCTTTTACTACACTTTTACCACTGGCTTTGCTCCTAACATTCCTCGGTGGTCTACCTCTACTAACAATATCCCCCGATTCAGCTCTTTGTAATCTTTCTTCCTCTATTCTTTCAGGGTAATCTTTTATATAGTGCTCTTGAGAACCACATCTGAAGCAAGCTTGTTTAAATCTCCAACACTCACCAGCATGTCGCCTGCCACACTGTTGACACTCAGGTCTGGTATTCCCCACATTGCCTACAGTGGCCACTGGGGTAGCTTGAGTTTTAGCTCCAGAATATGGTTTCCCTCGATCTCTACGTGAATACCCAGTTGTACCAGTTGGTCGTGGATCCATCCCTTTAAACTTCTTCAGTTGGGATTGAAATGTTCTGCTCATTGACCTTTTTCTTACATCTCGAGCTTCCATCTCTGCTCTTCTATTTTCTTTACTCAGTTCTTCAGCCTTACAGGCTCGGTCAACCAGCACTACAAATTCTTTCAACTCTAAAACCCCAATATACAGTCTGATATCTTCATTTAACCCCTCTTCGAATCTTTTACACATAATAGCCTCTATGGGCACACATTCCTGGGCATATTTGCTGAGCCTAACAAACTCCCGTTCATATTCTGCCACTGACCTTCGACCCTGTTTCAATTCGAGAAACTCGCGTTTCTGATCAATAAACCGTTGGCTTATATATTTCTTTCTGTATTCCTCCTAAAAGAAGTCCCAAGTAACTCTTTCTTTCGGAATCACCGATATTAATGTTTTCCACCAACGGTATGCTGAATCCTTCAGTAAAGACACAGCACATTTCAAACATTCATCAGGAGTACAGGATAATTCATCAAATACCCGGATAGTATTTTCAAGCCAAAACTCTGCTTTTTTCGGATCATCATCAACATTAGCCTTGAAATCTTCAGCCCCATGCTTTCAAATTCTGTCAACTGGTGGTTTACTTGATCTTACCAACCCAACACTTTGTGGAGCTATGGGGACCGGTTGAGGAATAGGAGGGGGTGGAGGAGGTTGAACATTCGGATTTACACGAACAAATTCTGTATACCAATTACTCATCATTCGAAGGAAGGCTTCCCGAGCCTCATCCTGACTATGAGTCTCATGTCTACTTTCTTCATGCGCGGTCCCTTGTGTGGGAGCCGGCGCATTACTTTCAACATCATCTGTCACACTTCGGTCAGGATCCATTTACTATATAAAACAAAATTTTAAATTGTCAGAAATCATCACACTATCACAATATATTTATGGCATGTATAGACTGACTTTCACACATATTTTGTTGGTCCGAGAACCGACTAAACCGTAGCTCTGATACCACTAAAATGTAACACCCCTTACCCGTATTCCTTAACGGAACAGAGTATGAGGTATTACTAATTTTTTTTTAAAATTTCGACAGCATTTCTGCTTATTTTTACATACAACCCCCTGCAAGTTTTCAATCACACTTTCAAACAGATCCAATAATCCAACCAAAAACAGTTGTATGACCAAACACAATTTATTTAATAATGAATACCAACAATTTAAACCGAAACATATATATATTAGTTTACGCCACGATACATAAAGTCGTCTATACATGCCATGTTTCCAAAATATGAGTTGCAAAATACCCAAGCGTTGATGATAGTGTGGATGATTATCGACTTCGTCCAAATTCGAAATGGTGATGTCACTATAATCAAGGAAAATAAAACGAGTAAGCATATAGCTTAGTAAGTAAACATATGAAAAATAAATAAATTTCCCCATGATTTCATAGCAACATAATTTTAGTCACACATAAATTTCAAGGTTCGTTTAATTTCCAACAAATCTGTCTTTCTCGTCACAGACGCTAATTTATTTTATCTGGAGCTACAGGACTCTAAATTAAGTTCAGTAAATTTTCCCCGAAACTAGACTCATATACCTTTCCTCTATAAAATTTTCAGAATTTTTTATTTAGCCAATTAGTACATTTTATTCTTTAAATATTCCCCTGTTTCACTGCCTGAAGGTTCTGACATCCCTTTACTGAAATTTACTTAACTCTCTGTAAAAATTCAAAAAATGGTCTCGTTTGTTTCTATTAAAAATATACTCAACAAGGAATCCATGCATATAAATATCAGGCCATAATTATTTTTGTACAATTTTTGGTGATTTTCCAAAGTTGGAACAGGGGATTTCGAAATCAATCCAGCCCTATCTCCAATAAATTCAAATATCCCGAAATATACAACTCTTTTGCTTGCTCTGTTTCTTTCATATGAAAATAGACTCACTCAGATTTAATTTCATATATTATTCAACCTCCAATTCATTTTTCACCATTTATGGTGATTTTTCAAATTTTCCCAACTGCCGTTGTTTAAAACAGTTTTATATTTAATTTGCTCTTTTGTAGTTTTTGATACTTCCTCTTACCTTATACATGGGTTGACTATGTATCAAACCCAATATTCCTCCCATAAATTTGTCCACCATACATAAATATTCACCTTCCCAATTTCCTCGTTGAACACTCGGAATGTTAACTGTTATCGGTGGATTCAGCACTTAGCAACCACCAGTGATTCGGGGAATTAGCACTTAGCAACCCCTTTCACATTCAAAGATATGGTGGAATCAGCACTTAGCAACCACCAATGAATCGGGGAATCAACACTTAGCAACCCCTTGGGGGAATCAACACTTAGCAACCCCTTGGGGGAATCAGCACTTAGCAACCCCCTTCACATTTAAAGATACGGTGGAATCAGCACTTAGCAACCATCAATGAATCGGGGAATCAGCACTTAGCAACCCCTTGGGGGAATCAGCACTTAGCAACCCCCTTTATATTTAAAGGTACGGTGGAATCAGCACTTAGCAACCACCAATGAGTCGAGGAATCAGCACTTAGCAACCCCTTCATATTCAATGTACTCCGGCTTATTCCGAGTGTTCAACCGAAACCCATATTTTCAACACTTTACCACTTTTCCCAACTTAACCACATTTTTAGGATCTTGCCAAATATTTATTCTATGTTCTATTAAATACTAACATATATTGAATAATATCAAAATAATGCATTAAATCACATGTTTACTTACCTCGGTGCAAAATATTGAAATTTTGCAATTTACTCCACTACCTTCTCCTTTTCCCGTTTGAGGTAGTCTTCTCGTCTTTCTTGATCTATAATGGAAAATTTAACTCATTTAATGTCCACATTTATTAAAATAATCCACCACCCAACTTTTTGAAAAATTACAATATTGCCCCCAAACTTTTGCATAATTACACTTTTGTCCCCAAGCTCGGAAATTAAACTTCATCACTTATTCTTATGTTTTATGACATGCTAAACATTTTTCCCTTCTATGGCAACATCAAATTCTCACTCTAACACATACTTTTGAACATTAACTATTTTTACCGATTATGTCAATTTACCCGTTTTCGTTTAAAATCGCTTAGCAAAAGTTGTTTAACATAATTTCTAGCTTCATATTCCACCATAAAACAACAAAATAAACACTTTTCACCTATGGGTATTTTTCCAAATATAAACCCTAACATGAATTAACAGTAAAATAAGCTAAACTGAGCTACGAGGATTTCAAAAATGCAAAGAACATTAAAAACGGGGCTAGGATGCACTTACTATGAGCTTGAGAAAGCAAAGAAACCCTAGCTATGGTGTCTTCCAAAATTTGGCAGCAACTTAATGAAGATGACACCACTTTTCCATCTTTTTCCCATTTTATTTTTTTTTATTACTAAATGATTAAAATGCCCTTACTAAAAAAATCTATTTTACTAATTCTATGCCCATTTTTGTCCATCAATTTACTAATGGTCTAATTACAACATAAGAACCTCCAATTAGAATTTCATAACAATTTGACATTTCTAACATGTAGAACTCAACTTTTGTACTTTTTACAATTTAGTCCTTTTGACTAAATTGAGTGCCCAAACGTCGAAATTTTTGAACGAAATTTTTATGAAATTTTTCCGTAAAATTGTAGACCATAAAAATATAATAATAATCATATTTTTCCTTATCGGATTTGTGGTCCCGAAACCACTGTTCCGACTAGGCCCAGAATCGGGCTGTTACATAGTGACCATACTGAGTCCTGAAAGCAATATTAGGAACATCCGTCTCTTTCACTTTCAACTTATAGTATCCAAACCTTAAATCAATCTTATAGAACACATTAGCCCCCATGAACTGATCGAATAAATCAACTTGTTCAGTTGCTGATAATCAATGCATAACCTCATGGATCTATCCTTCTTCTTTACAAACAAAATAGGAGCTCCCCATGGTGACACACTCAGTCTAATGAATCCACGATTCAGAAGTTCTTGTAATTGCGCCTTAAGTTCCACTAGCTCTTTAGATGCCATGCGATATGGGGCAATGGATACCGGAGTTGTGTTTCGCAACAAATCAATGCCAAAATTTCGGTAAGGAGAGAAGAAGAAATCAACAATGTGGTTTTATGGTGACTAGGGGTTGCGATAGCAAAACGGTACAGCGGTAAAAGACTTTCAGCGGTGAAAAAGGCTAGTTGTAACAGTTGTTGCGGCGTTGGGATTGCTCCGGTGAAAAGTTTACGGTGTTAATAAGAGGGATTTGCGACAAGGAAGGAAAATTAAGGAGAACTTTCAAGATTTGAGGCTGACAGTGAAGAGAAAGAAAGTAGGTGGCTAGGGTTGAAGCTAATTGCTTGAATGGTGTGAAAAATATGATGGTAAAGAGGAGTTTATATAGTAATAGATTAGGGTAAATTTGTAGCAAAAATTTAGCTGCAATGGGCTACTTGGGCAGCAAGGTATGGAGGGAAGAAAAAGTAGCGGCAAATTTAGGGTTTTGAGGGACCCTTTGAGCGACAATAGGTGGGTAATTTCCTCATCTTCAGTATTTTGGGCCTTAAGCCCAAACTGTAATTATTTCATGTACTGAAGAATTAAACTAAACCAAAAAGTAAATGGATTAGTACTTAGGCCAATTTGGCCCTCTTATTTAACATAAACAATTAAAATTAAAATTTTCTTTTGGATTACTTAGAAATAAAAAAATTACGTCAAATTAAATTCCCAGTAAAGGTTGGAGGGGTCACAAATAGTCCCGCTTAAATTCCAATCTCCGTAGACGGAATTAATTTAATGTACTAATTCAAGAAAAATAATTTCTAAATATGTCATTTATTAAAAATAAAAATAAGAAAAATCAAGGGTTTGTTAAATTGAAAGATGTTTCAACTCGCTCAACTTCACCATCTCAATAGTGTTTGAGACATTGACCATTAACTTTAAATGTACCTCCCTTGTTGTCATGTAATTCTACTACTCCATATGGATAAACTTTGTGAATTGTGTAAGGTCCAGTCCATCAAGATTTGAGCTTATTATGAAATAACCTTAGACTTGAATTAAACAAAAAAACTTTTTGACCTTTTCTGAATTCACGAGGTTGTATATGGTTGTCATGCCATCTCTTAGTATTTTCTTTATACATATTGGCATTCTTGTACAAAAACAACCTCAACTCCTCAAGCTCATCAAGTTGTAACATTCTTCTCTCACCGACTTGCTTTAGATCTAGATTTAATTGTTTCAAGGCCCAATGAGTTCTATTTTCCAACTCAAGTGTCAAATGACATGCCTTTCTAAAGACTAACCAATAATGATTCATTCCTAACACTATCTTATTTATATGCCATAGTGTAACACCCCTTACCCGAGATCGTCACCGAAGTCGAGCACGAGGCGTTACTTGACTTAACTTACTAGTTTGAGGCATAAAAATTTGTTTTTAAAATTAATTTCACTATTTACAACAAAGTTGTCCAATCACATAGTAGTTACTAAATTAATTATAAATAGAGCTACGAAACTCAAAACTTAGATCCGTAAATTTTCCCTGAAACTAGACTCATATATATTCTTACCATAAATTTTTCAGAATTTTTTGTTTAGCCAATTAGTACAGTTTATTAGTTAAAGTCTTCCCTGTTTCATTGTTCGACTGTCCTGACCTCTTGTCACTAAAATTCAATTTTCTCATTGTATTATTTTAATATGGTGTTCTCACTTGTTTCTATAGAAAATAGACTCATTAAGAAATCTATAAATATAAATTAAAACTCATAGCTATTTTTTTTTACAATTTTTAATGATTTTCTAAAGTCAGAACAGGGGACTCCAAAAATAGTTCTGACCATATCTAACTAAAATCAACATATCTCAGAATATAAAATTCCTTTTTCTACACCGTTATTTTTCTATGAAAATAGACTCAATAAGATTTAATTCTATATATCATTCACCCTCTAATTCATTTTATACTATCCTTGGTGATTTTTCAAAGTCACATTACTGCTGCTGTCTGAAATCTGTTTCATTTCAAATTTTTACTTTTTCACAATTTCTAGGTATAAACTATCACCTAGTCATTCATAATACCAAACATATTCTTACTTAGTCATTTTAATAGCTAAACATTATCACATATTTACACACCATCCTTTAGCATTATCATAAGGACATACATTCAAAATGACTAAGTCCCTATACATGCCATAGTTCAACATTGATCATCATAAAATACCGAGTTGTTGTGGTTGATAGTGTGGACGCTCTCCGACGTCTTTAAGATCCTTGAAGTAGTTTTGCAATACTATAAAAGAAAGAGAAATAAAAGAAGTAATCATAAAGCTTAGTAAATTTACAAGTAAATGAATAACAACACTTAACACAAATAATTATATTCAAGTAACATGATCCCTAATTTCCTCTTTACTTAATCTCTTACTCGTTCTCTTGCTTGTTTACTTAGCTAACTCATGATTATAACTTACTCTTCTCTTGCTGAAATGTTGGTTCTCAATTGATAACATAATATGTTCTTAACTCTTACAACTCACTTGAATTTGCTATTTATGCTTTTACCTGAACTTTCATGGAACATAATTTGTTTACTAGCCCGTTGAGCCACATTGGAATAATAAGGATACTTAGGTCTCTTTTCTGATAATAACATGCCAAAGCCATGTCCCAGACATGGTCTTACATGGGATGTTTCTTGTACTACCAATGCCATATCCCAGATATGGTCTTACATGGGAGTTCTCATATCGGTGGCCATGCCATGCCCCAGACATGGTCTTACGGGGGACCTCTCATCTCGGTGCCAATGCCATGTCCCAGACATGGTCTTACATGGGACCTTTCATAATCTCAATGATGCCAATGCCATGTTCCAAACATGGTCTTACATGGGATCTCATTACCCAAATGTCACGACATTTGTATCCGATACATTCCAAAAGTTTCAACGGAACTTTTTAATACTAATTCTCTATCGTCTCATACTTGAGTCAACATCAAATAAATTCATGAAATAAATATATAATTGCTGGAAAATAATAGCGTTAATGATAATTATTGAAATATTACATTTATTTACCGTAAACTTACCTCGGTACAAAATATAGCCAAATCCACCCATTTAGTCTTCAACCTTATTCTTTCCTTTGTCTAACCTCGGATTCCGTTCTTCCTGATTATGAGCTTGAGAAAGTGAAGAAACCCTAGCTATGGCTTCTTTCAAATTTCGGCAGCAAGCAAAGATGATGAACACAAAATTTTCACATCTTTTTCCCTTTTTAATCCATTTATTTACTAAATGACTAAAATGCCCTTACTAAAAAAATCCTATTTCACTTATCTCATGTCCATTTTTTTTCCATCACTAACTAATGGCCTAATTACCATATAAAGACCTCCAATTTAAAATTTCATAAAAATTGGACACCTCTAACATGTAGAGCTCAACTTTTGCACATTTTACAATTTAGTCCTTTTGACTAAATTGAGTGCCCAAACGTCGAAATTTTTGAACGAAATTTTCACAAAATCATTTCGTGAAATTGTAGGCCATAAAAATATAGTAAAAATAAATTTTTTATCATTGGATTTGTGGTCCCGAAACCACTGTTCCGACTAGGCCCAAAATCGGGATGTTACACATAGAGCATCATCGAGCCTTCAGGTCGAATCTTTTCTATTAGTTGTACCACATTCTCAAGGATTCCTTTGATCTCACAGTTTACTCGTTCAACTTGCCAATTTGACTGTGGATGATAGGTAGTGTCAATTTTGTGTTTCACATTGTACTTGTTAGGCAACCACTTAAGCCATTTATTTACAACGTGAGATCCTTCATCGCTAATTATAGCTCTCAGAGTCCGAAACTTTGTAAGCACATGCTTATGTAGGAATCACATAACTACTTTAGCATCATTTGTGGTATACGCCTCGGCTTCAACCCACTTGGATACATAACCCACCGCCACTAGGATGTACCTATTACCATAAGAAGAAGGAAACGATCCTAAAAAATGAATGCCCCAAATATCAAATAATTTTACCACTAAGATGTTTGTCAAGGGTATCTCGTTCCTTCTTGATATGTTTTTAGTCCTTTGGCATCAATGGCAATTTTTCACATATGCGTATGCATCTTTAAACATCATAGGCCAACAAAATCTAGCTTGTAAGATCTTTACTACAGGACGGGAACCACAAAAATGTCCCCCAACTGGAGATGAATAAAGATGGTATAGGATCTCGTTAATCTCACTTCCAGCTATGCACTTCCTGATTATATTATCTAGACACTGTTAAATAAAAATGGATCTTCCCAGAAATAATACCTACTATCATGAATGAATTTCTTCTTTTATTGGTATGTCATTCTAGAAGGTATTATTCCACGTGTTAAATAATTCACATAATCAGCAAACCAAGGAATTTTATGAATTCAACTTACCTTGAAGATATGCTTATTTGGAAAATTCTCACTGATAGGAACAAGTGAATGAGTTACCTCGTTTTGTTCCAACCTAAGCAAATGATCAACTACTTGATTTTCAACTCCCTTTTTTACTTGAATTTCAAGGTCAAATTTTTGGAGTAAAAGTATCTATCGAATTAGGCTTGGTTTAGCATTTTTCTTCGTGAGTAAGTATTTAATGGTTGCATGGTCGATAAATACTATGACTTTGGTACCTATAAGATATGAACGAAACTTGTCAAAAGCAAAAACTATCGCAAAAAGTTCTTTTCTAGTCACCGTATAATTAAGCTGGGCTCCTGTCAAAGTTTTGCTTGCATAGTACATAGGATGAAACACTTTATTTCTTCTTTGACCCATTACAGCTCCAACAACAAAATCGCTAGCATCACATCAACTCAAAAGGTAAGTTCCAATCTGGCATAACGATTATTATGATTGAGATTAAGTGACTTTTTAATTCTTCAAAAGCTTCCAAGCATGCTTTGTTAAACTTAAAAATGGTGTCTTTTTCTAATAGCATACACAAAGGCTTGAAATTTTTTGAAAAATCTTTAATAAACCTTAGGTAAAAACCGACATGGCCTAAAAAACTTTGAAATCCTTTCACATTAACTGGAGGTGGTAATTTTTCAATTACATCCACCTTCCCTTTATCAACTTCAATCCTGTTCTAAAATTTTGTATCCTAAGAAAATTCCCGCCTTAACAATAACATGACATTTCTCCTAATTAAGGACAAGATTTGTCTATTCGCATCTCTTAAGTACCTTAGCCAAATTACTCAAATAAACATTATAATACCCTATTTTTGCCCGGGTCAAAAGGGCCCAAATTACAAACGGGCCTATGTGGCCCAAATCAAACAAAGGCCTAAAACCAAACCCCAAATCCAGTGGCCCAAACAATCAGAAACCCTAGGGTTTCTAGGATGAACTCGCGCCGCAACCAGGATCTTCGCACTAGCCGCCTCCCCGAATCTTCATTTGCACACAAAAAAGGAAGCAAAACAGTAATGGAAAGAAATCAAAAGATTGAGAATCAAATCGATGTAATGGAAAGAAATCAAAAGATTGAGAATCAAATCAATGTAAACAAGATTTTATTTCTATATTTTTATTATGGCTATATAAAGCCATTGAGGATACATTATTGGAGGAGATCTGATTTTGGAAAAAAATCAATAAAGAAAAAAAACGATTAACAGTTAAAAAAAGAAGGTGATTTACCATTTTTTCTTTTTTCTCTGCGTTTCTCTACTGTGTTCTTTTATTTTATTATTATTATTATTATTATTATTATTATTATTTCTCCTTGGCAAAACAAAAAGGAGTAAAAGAGGGGAATATACTTACCTGCGTGGAGGAAGACGAAACCCTGTTTACTGCCAAATCGGAACCGGAGGGGAGACTCGGGTTTGCCGAAGTGGTTGTGGCGGCTAGGGAGTTTGGGTTAAAGAAAACCCTAGCAGAGAGTTTCCCCCTCTGCTTTCTACTCTTTTAAAAAAAAAAGAAATGAAATGTTTTTAGAAAATCTTTTATTTTTAATAATAATAACAAAACGGCACCGTATCACTCCATGACCCTCGCGTGTGACCCGACCCGGGGAGGATCCGCGTGCTTTTAAGCGGAGGGGTAAATTTCTCTTTTAGCCCCTCTGCCTTTAATATTTTTACAATTAAGTTTCTTTTATTCTTAAAATTTACCCCTTTAATTTTTCTTCGATTTCAATTTAATCCTATTTGAACGACGCCGTTTTGGAGGAGAAAGGGGTAATTTCCTTTCCAGCCCCTCTGAATTATTAGCGTGTTCAATAGGGCCCTCCAGTCTCCGTTTATTCGTGGATTGGCCCCAGATTTCAATTTCTAATTCAAATTAGTCCTCTTTTTGTTATTTTTAGGAATTAATTAATTTAAACGGTGTAATTATTATTTTTATTTCTATAATTTATATACATAATCATTATTATTTTCATAATCTATATATACACGTGCACATTTATTTCAAAATTAAATATATACATATATCCATCTATTTATTTTCTTATTATTTTTGCAAATGTCTTAATGCGCATTTATATATATTCTTTACATTTTAAATATTCCTAGTTTTACATAGATTTTTTATTATAATTTGTATATACATATTATTTTATAAATTTTATAATCCATATTCGTACCTTATGTATGTCTTTTACTTTTCATAATTTCAATAGATATATTATATACATACTTTATATCCTTTATTTTTCTACTTTATAGTTTTGCTTATGTCCCTCACTTGTTTATTTATTTGTGTTTGCATTTATATTCTAAAAGAATGCTTTACGTTGCTTATTTATTTATTTAATATTTTTACATTTTCATTGCTTTATTTATTTATTTATATTAATTTCGTTTATTTACCATTTATATATTATTTCTATACAATTGTAGCATTTGTTATTGTGACATTTATACATATATATAATATAACGTTAGATCATCTTTTACTCAAATTTAAAAATAGAAAATTTTCAAAATTGAGATAATGCTCGTATTTAGGATTTTCAAGGAAATTGAGCCCTAACGTATTGGGTTCCGATTTTCTTCATTAAATCTAACAATCGAGCATTTCTCTTTAATAAAAAATAAGACCTCATTATTGGGAATTCAACACGTTGTGTCCTAACGTATTGGATGTGACGCTTTGATTTCTCGAAATGAAGATTTTTTCTAAAAAATAATAAATGAAATATTCCGAGTTTGGGATTTTAGAGGAATTGTGCCCTAACGTACTGGGCCGCGATTTCTTAAATCTTGAATAAATGGATATTCTTTTAAATTTTTATTACACGAGTATTCTGGCCTAATTCATTTTTGAGGAAATTAGAATGTCGTGCCCTAACGCATTGGGTGTGGCATTTTCTTTCTCTGAAATGATAAGGGTCTTAATACGTAACGTTTAAGAGTTTTGTGCTAAGGATTATATTTTTCAAATTTTCGACATTAAGACATTAATTAATTAACTAGGTACCAATTTTGGGCGTTACGAGGGTGCTAATCCTCCTCGTACGTAACCGACTCCCGGATCCGTTTTTCTAAAACTCGTAGACCAAAGCCATTTTTTCAGGTGATCCAATCACACCTCAAGAAAAGTTGGTGGCGACTCCCAATTTTCATTTTTTAAAGTCGACAACCTAAAAATTTTATTTTTCAAAAAATGGTTTCGACAGCTTGGCGACTCCCAATTTTCATTTTTTAAAGTCGACAACCTAAAAATTTTGTTTTTCAAAAAATGGTTTCAACAGCTTGGCGACTCCATTGGGGAACTTAAGAGCGTCGAGCCACAAAGTTGATTAATTCTTGTCTTATAGTCGAGAAAATATTTTTTTATAAAAAAACTCATGACATCCTTCATTATCTTCTTGTTTAAATATTGTTTGCATTATACATTCCACGAGCTGAACAATTTTACCCTTTTAAGTGGGAGTGAGAAGCTATGCCTTCGTGAGGTTTTCACCTCCGTGTAGGGTAGTGGATTGCTTTTGGGATACATCCGTACCTATGTCTTCGTGAGATTTTCATCTCCGTGCAGGCATAGGGAAATGTATTCCCCTGAACTGAACTCAGTCCATATGAGCCTATAATGGGTGAAGATCGAGGAATCTGCTGGTTCGGGTACCTTTGCCCTAGAAGCCGAACTTCATATAGTGAACTTTAGGAATCCACCTTAGGTAGAACTATACTAAACCCTAGTAGATATCCTAGTAGGTGTTTTACTCTTTCTTGATTATATTCTATGTTTATATTCGATACTGGCTTTTTGTGTTTTATTTTGATTGCATGACATGACATGACATTTCATCATAAAAAAGGAGGTGTTGATTCACGTTCAGTTGCTAAATAGAGAGCTTGTCATAAGGAAATGGGTTTCTTGATAAAGTGGATGACAATATGGTTGTCTGAATATGGTCCAAGAACACGTGATAAGAGAAGGATGATAATTTAATGGAAGACTACACGACTATGGCTCCGTTGCCCAAGGATTCAAGATGACAAAGATTATTTGAGAGCTGCTGAACCTTCTTAAAGAGAAGCCAACTAGTATCACGAGGATGAGTGAGCAACAAGTTACGACCTGGATCGTGCAAAAAAGGAGATAGAAGAGACGTTTTTTAAAGAGTTCGTGAGATTTATCTTAATGCTCGAATGAAGAAGAGGATCGAATATCTCCACCTATGAGGGCAAGGCCATATAAATATCCATTTTATGTAAAGAGATTTGTTTTCTAGTAAAGTTTTCTAAATGAAATTGAATCAGAATCAACGTCTCTTTATGCATTCATTTCATGCATTCGCATTACATGATATCATAGCATTAAAGTCCACTAAAAGATTCTAATTAATTTAAATCACTCCTCAGTTAATCTGGAAACCAATCAACCTACCAAACACCGCTACGGTACTCGTTTGAAAACTAAAGACATGGATCAAATGATGGAAAGGCTAGAACAGTCCCAAAAGGAAATGCAGGAGCAGCTTCAAAAGCAAATGAATGAGCAGCAAAAAATGATAGACAAAATGATGGAATCTCAAGGGAGTATGATGGCCCAGTTAACTCAATGGTTCAACAAGGGAACTGATAAAGGAAAAGGCTCTGTGCTCAATGTTGAAGAAGGAGACAATGAGGGACCTGTCTATCCTCTAGACTTTACCTCCCAGCAAGTTGAGATATACCCGCGTAGGTCCTCTGTTACCATTAATCCTCAGCAATTTCAGGGTGACGCTGTAACGCCAATGAATCTTCAGACAGGATCAGGCTTTAACCCCGGAGCCAACCTTGTTAATCCTGCTATCCCTGATTTCGATGAGACGGCTAGAAAGGAGAAAATGAATGATGAATTGCCAAGACAGCTAGGGGAAAAGTATAAATGGCTGGAAGAGAAATTTAGAGCGATGGAATGTGCGGAAGGCTACTATGGGATGGATGCTAAAGAATTGAGCCTAGTTCTGGATTTAGTACTCCCTTACAAATTCAAAATGCCAGAGTTTGAGAAGTACAATGGAACTAGTAGCCCCGAAGCTCATGTTACCATGTTTTGTAGGCGGATGACTGGGTATGTTAATAATGACCAACTGCTAATACATTGTTTCCAGGATAGCCTCGCAAGGGCAGCATCCAAGTGGTACAATCAATTGAGCCGTACCCAGATTAATTCATGGAGAGATCTAGCACAGGTGTTCTTAAAACAGTACAGCCATGTGACTGACATGGTACCTGATAGAATTACTCTGCAGAACATGGAGAAGAAGCCTGGTGAAAGTTTTAGGCAATACGCACAGAGATGGATGGAGGTTGCCGTCCAAGTTCAGCCATCTCTTCTAGAAAGAGAGATGACGATGCTTTTCGTTAATACATTGAAGGCCCCATTCATCACACATATGTTAGGGAGTGCAACAAAAATCTTTTCTGACATAATCATGAATGGTGAAATGATTGAAAGCGCCATAAGAAGCAGAGAGATTGATGCTGGAGGAAATAACAGAAGGCAAGCCTCAAAAGAAAAGGAAAATGAGGTGAACAGCATGAATACGTACGGCAAATTGATTGCTAATCAACAGGGTTCATCAAGACAAGAATTAGGTGTGAAGCCAGGTACTGAAAAGCTCCAGTTCACACCAATTCCAATGTCATACAAGGAGCTGTATCAAAGCTTATTCAATGCGCATGTTGTTTCTCC
Source organism: Gossypium raimondii (assembly GCF_025698545.1). NCBI lineage: Eukaryota > Viridiplantae > Streptophyta > Magnoliopsida > Malvales > Malvaceae > Gossypium > Gossypium raimondii. Next base: position 25,495,920 of record NC_068566.1, on the reverse strand, counting down.
TTTACATGTGAAGCCTCCACAGCCCCCGTATCCCAAATGGTATGATGTAAGTGCACAATGTGATTATCATACAGGAATTACGGGGCATTCTATAGAAAATTGCATTACCTTTAAAAAAGTGGTGGAAAGGCTTATCAGTATAGGCGTTGTCAAATTTGGTGATTCATCCAGTGCAGAAAATCCGCTACCCAATCATATTTGATAATGTGGGTGAATGGGATATATGAAGAGATGTTGGGAAGTGTGCACATCAATGAAGACACAAATGAAAGGGGGACCTTGTTAGATATCCGCCCTTATAAATCTGGGAGTGTTCAAAATAATTGGATTGTGGAAGAAATCTCTGTTGTCTTTAGAGCTTATTTAGAGTAATGTTCAGAACATTCTTTTTGTTTTTAGCCTAAAAATGATAGGAATTCCTTTGTGAAATAGGCTCATGTCTGAACATTATTATTCTAATAAAATACATCTTTGCATTCATTTTTGAGCCAATTCTTTTTAAATAATTATTCTTTCATTCTTTTGGATTTTCTTCCACATTTATAATTATATTGTACAAATAATCATTTTCAAATTCATACATTATTTGTATATTCTTTTGTACTTATTATAGGTCCCTGGATATCAACGACATGAGTGACGCTGCTACAGACTCAGAATCTCCTTTTGAGCGAGACATGTGTTTAGAGGGATCTCATGACTTTGAAGATGACATAGATTGTAGCCTATTTCCGGACCTGTTAAGGATGGTAGAACAAGTCGAGAAACGAATCTTACCCTACAAAGAATCATTGGGATACGACTTCTCCTTATGTGGGGCATGAAGGTCATTTGGTCAATCTAGCCAAAAGAGTCTGACGATCATCGATTCATCTTTGTGGTCGTCAATTACTTTACTAAATGGGTGGAAGCTACTTCAAATGTCAATGTCACAAAGTTGACAATTAGCAAATTCGTGAAGAATCAGTATGGAATGCCAAAAGAATTATATCTGACAATGTACTAAATTTGAATAACAGCACAATATCAAAAGTTTGCATTCTGCTCATGATTAATGCCATATCGCCAAAAATGGGATAAAAAAATCTACCGGGGCAATGTCTTTCTCTTGGGTCCATTGCGGTTTTGCCGATTGAAGACAAGATTCTTTCTCTCTAAGTTTTTTGGATCCAATTTCGATTGAAAATGAATTTTCAAAGTTATCCATCATGGTCAAATGCGCCAAAAGCAAATGATGCAAGCTCACAAAAAGGTCCGCTTTAGAAAATTCCTCAAGAGGGACCTGGTATTGAAGAAGACCCATCCCATGAAAAAAAAACTTTATCCCAAGTTGGGAAGGACCTTATGTAGAATGCCTTATTTAGAAAAGTGTCAATTTTGATCAGAAGGGATAAAAAGGCATGCCTTATCCTATGAGTTCAGATTCAATCAAAAAAATATTTCAAAATAATAGCAAAGAAAAAGGAAAAAACAAAGAAAAAGAAAAAGGAGAGGCCAAGGTGAAAATCCGCAAAGGACGCCTTGAAACCAAATGTGGATTTGAGTTGAAAACCCAAAAAGGGCGGCTCAAATATTGATCAGAATGGGGCATGAGGATCGAGCAACTTAAATTTTGATCAAATTGGGGCATATGATGATATTGTTATACTTGAACCAATAGGAAAGGGTAGGCGACATCTTGGGGCATCGACAAAGCGTTGTAGATCTCCTAAACTCATGTCAAACTCAGAATGGTCTTCAGAAAGTTTGTACAGAGAAGCTCAAGCTGCGATATCTAGGGCACCCAATTTTTATACTATTTATGTTGAATTTGTTGTTCTTGGAATACTTCATTCTTTTCCAAGATACACATTCCCAATCAATTTCTTTGTTATCCTTCTTTACTATTTTTGATAATTTATTCCTTTCGAGCTATGCTCAGAACTAACTTTATTCTTATCCATTGTTATGACCTTTTCGCAAACATGTTGCATTGGAATAATAATTAATGGACTAATAAAACTTTCACAATGGAGGTTTTGCATATTACTCTAGAAGTTTCTAAATAATACAGGAACCTGAAACAGGACTATTGTTTAGAAAGCACCAAGTTTAAAGGCTGGAAATCTGAGAAGGAAGAGTCTAAATTAAGACTTTCTCTTGAGATTTTGTTGTCAAAAACATTGATTGAACAATATGACAAGATGTCAGTTTGGTGACAAAGCTTAAATGAACAAGCAAGTAATGATCACCAGACAATAGGAAGAGGTTACCTCAGAGAAGAAAGCCTTCATTTGCGCATGAGCCTTTGGTACGATACCTTGGGAATGGTGTAAAAGACTAGAAAAAGTTAGATCCTGTATCCTTGAATTGTGATAGGAGAGGATTGAAGAAGCTATATACCCTTGGGTTACAGTGGGAGAATAATGGTTTGAATTTTTACGCCCCAATGGATTAAACTTGGAGGTTCACAGTGGGGGCAACCTGGCTAAATGTTTATTCAGAAAAGCCATTCAAGCAAGAAGGCGTTTTAGCACGTCAGCCAGAAAGCCTTAATAAACTTTGAGTAATGACAACCTAAACGGGATTATTCTCAGAAAAAAATAAAATTTTGCATTCATGCAAACACCATCCACACATGTCTAGTTAGGAGCATTTGATTCATTTTATGCCATCCTAATCATTAGGCATAGATAAGTTCATTATACAGGTCATGTTCCCCAAAGAGCAGATCTTGCCTTCCTACACCGACAATGAAGCAGATCAAAGACATCAGCCTTGCCTCCCTAGGTTGCAGCGGAGCAGGTTAAAAAAAAGCAGATCTTGCCTTCCTGCACCGACAGTGAAGCAGATCGAAGATGGTGGATATTACCTCCCTGTGGTTACAGTGGAGTACATTGAAGCCAGTAATTATACTTCCCTAGACAATAGTGGAATAGATTGAAGATTTCAGATCTTATCTCCCTAAGCAGTAGCGGAGCAGATCGAAGATGGCGGATTTTACCTCCCTGTGGTTACAGTGGAGTACATTGAAGCCAGTAATTCTACTTTCCTGGACAACAGTGGAATAGATTGAAGATTTCAGATCTTATCTTCCTAAGCAGTAGCGGAGCTGATCGAAGATGGTGAATTTTACCTCCCTGTGGTTACAGTGGAGTACATTGAAGCCAGTAATTCTACTTCCCTAGACAACAGTGGAATAGATTGAAGATTTCAGATCTTATCTCCTTAAGCAGTAGTGGAGCAGATCGAAGATGGCAGATTTTACCTCCCCGTGGTTATAGGGGAGTACATTGAAGCTAGTAATTCTACTTCCCTGGGCAACAGTGGAATAGATTGAAGATTTCAGATCTGATCTCCCTAAGCAGTAGTGGAGTAGATCAAAGATGGCGGATTTTACCTCCCTATGGTTACAGTGGAGTACATTGAAGCCAGTAATTCTACTTCCTTGGGCAACAGTGGAATAGATTGAAGATTTCAGATCTTATCTCCCTAAGCAGTAGCGGAGCAGATCGAAGATGGAAGATTTTACCTCCCTGTGGTTACAGTGGAGTACATTGAAGCCAATAATTCTACTTCCCTGGACAACAGTGGAATAGATTGAAAATTTCAGATCTTATCTCCTAGCGATGGCGGAGCGGTCGAAGATAGCAGATTTTACCTCCCTGTGGTTACAGCGGAGTACATTGAATCCAGTAATTCTACTTCCCTGGGCATCAGTGGAATAGATTGAAGATTGTGAATCCTATCTCCCTTGTCAGCAGTGGAATAGGTTGAAGATTGAGAATCCTATCTCCTTGGTCAGCAGTGGAATAGGTTGAAAGTAAACAAATCCTATCTCTCTAAAGTTATAGTGGAGCGGATTAAAATGATGGATCTTATCTCTCTGAAATTACAGTAGAGCAGATGCGAAATTCATCTTTATGCTGCAGAAGATCAAGTTGAAGCTATAAGTCTTATCTCCCTGAAGTTGCAGTGGAGCAGATTAAAAATAGCAAATTTTGAGAAACTACAACGTACAAATCCTATCTCCTTGACATTGCAGTAGAGTAGAAGATGCAGTAGGAGAGAATGAGGTTACTTGAAGAAGAAGAGTACCGAGATCCAGCACAACCGGGCAAAATTGGGCATTTTTAAGTCTTCGCTCTGTTCCTGTTACACGATAACGAGTAAAGAGGGGCAGCTGTAATACCCTATTTTTTCCCCGGTCAAAAGGGCCCAAATTACAAACGAGCCTATGTGGCCCAAATCAAACAAAGGCCCAAAACCAAACCCCAAATCCAGTGGCCCAAACAATCGAAACCCTAGGGTTTCTAGGATGAACTTCAGCCAGAACCGGATCTTCGCACTAGCAGCCTCCCGAATCTTGATTGCACACAAAAAGGAAGCAAAACAAGAATGGAAAGAAATCAAAAGATTGAGAATCAAATCAATGTAATGGAAAGAAATCAAAAGATTGAGAATCAAATCAATGTAAACAAGATTTTATTTCTATATTTTTATTATGGCTATATAAAGCCATTGAGGATACATTATTGGGGGAGATCCGGTTTTGGAAAAAAATCAATAAAGAAAAAAAATGATTAACAGTTAAAAAAAGAAGGTGATTTACCATTTTTTCTTTTTTCTCTGCGTTTCTCTACTGTGTTCTTTTATTTTTTTCTTTTATTATTATTATTATTATTATTATTATTATTTCTCCTTGGCAAAGCAAAAAAAGAGTAAAAGAGGGGAATATACTTACCTGGTGGAGGAAGACGAAACCCTGTTTGCTGCCAAATTGGAACCGGATGGGAGATTCGGGTTTGCCGAAGTGGTTGTGGCGGCTAGAGAGTTTGGGTTAAAGAAAACCCTAGCAGAGAGTTTCCCCCTTTGCTTCCTATTCTTTAAAAAAAAAGAAATGAAATGTTTTTAGAAAATCTTTTATTTTTAATAATAATAGCATAACGGCGCCGTATCACTCCATGACCCTCGCGCGTGACCCGACCCGGGGAGGATCCGCGTGCTTTTAAGTGGAGAGGTAAATTTCTCTTTTAGCCCCTCTGCCTTTAATATTTTTACAATTAAGTTTCTTTTATTCTTAAAATTTACCCCTTTAATTTTTCTTCGATTTCAATTTAATCCTATTTGAACGACGCTGTTTTGGAGGAGAAAGGGGTAATTTCCTTTCCAGCCCCTCTGAATTATTAGCGTGTTCAATAGAGCCCTCCAGTCTCCGTTTATTCGTGGATTGGCCCCATATTTCAATTTCTAATTCAAATTAGTCCTCTTTTTGTTATTTTTAGGAATTAATTAATTTAAACGGTGTAATTATTATTTTTATTTCTATAATTTATATACATAATCATTATTATTTTCATAATCTATATATACACGTGAACATTTATTTCAAAATTAAATATATACATATATCCATATATTTATTTTCTTATTATTTTTGCAAATGTCTTAATGCATTTATATATATTCTTTACATTTTAAATATTCCTAGTTTTACATAGATTTTTATTATAATTTGTGTATACATATTATTTTATAAATTTTATAATCCATCTTCGTACCTTATATATGTCTTTTATTTTTCATAATTTCAATAGATATATTATATACATACTTTATATCCTTTATTTTTCTACTTTATAGTTTTGCTTATGTCCCTCACTTGTTTATTTATTTGTGTTTGCATTTATATTCTAAAAGAATGCTTTACGTTGCTCATTTATTTAATATTTTTACATTTTCATTGCTTTATTTATTTATTTATATTAATTTCATTTATTTACCATTTATATATTATTTCTATACAATTGTAGCATTTGCTATTGTGACATTTATACATACATATAGTATAACGTTACATCATCTTTTACTCAATTTAAAAATAGAAAATTTTCAAAATTGAGATAATGCTCGTATTTAGGATTTTCAAGGAAATTGAGCCCTAACGTATTGGGTTCCGATTTTCTTCGTTAAATCTAACAATCGAGCATTTCTCTTTAATCAAAAATAAGACCTCATTATTGGGAATTCAACACATTGTGTCCTAACGTATTGGATGTGACGCTTTGATTTCTCGAAATAAAGATTTTTTCTAAAAATAATAAAGGAAATATTCCGAGTTTGGGATTTGAGAGGAATTGTGCCCTAACGTATTGGGCCGCGATTTCTTAAATCTTGAATAAATTGATATTCTTTTAAATTTTTATTACACGAGTATTCTGGCCTAATTCATTTTTGAGGAAATTAGAATGTCGTGCCCTAACGCATTGGGTGTGGCATTTTCTTTCTCTGAAATGATAAGGGTTTTAATACGTAACGTTTAAGAGTTTTGTGCTAAGGATTATACTTTTCAAATTTTCGACATTAAGACATTAATTAATTAACTAGGTACCAATTTTGGGTGTTACGAGGGTGCTAATCCTTACTCGTACGTAACCGACTCCAGGATCCGTTTTTCTAAAACTCGTAGACCAAAGCCATTTTTTCAGGTGATCCAATCACACCTCAATAAAAGATTGGTGGCGACTCCCAATTTTCATTTTTTAAAGTCGACAACCTAAAAATTTTCTTTTTCAAAAAATGGTTTCGACAGCTTGGCGACTCCCAATTTTCATTTTTTAAAGTCGACAACCTAAAAATTTTGTTTTTCAAAAAATGGTTTCGACAAACATCATAAGTGTTACCAAAAATAGAAAAATCATCCATGAATACCTCAACAAAATTTTTTACCGTATTAGTAATTATTGTCATAATGCATTATTGAAATGTGGCAGGTGCATTACATAGACTGAAAGGCATTCGCCTAAAAGCAAACGTACCGTATGGATAATTAAAAGTCATTTTGTGTTGGTCTTCTAGGGCTACAACTATTTGGTTAGATCCCAAATATCTATGAGTTGTTTTATTTAATTTTATGTAGTCAATATAGATTCTTCAACTCGTGATTGTCCTCATCATGATTAACTCGTTACATTCATTCTCGACAGTCGTGATTCCACCTTTCTTTGGTACACACTATACTGGACTTACCCATAAACTATCTGAGATGGGGTAGATAATTCTCGCATCTAACCATTTGATAACTTCGTTTTGAACTACCTCTTTCATGATTGGATTTAGTCTCCTTTGCCCATCAATTCTAGGTCTTTCGCCTTCCTTTAAGATGGGCTTATTCCTCGAATATCAGCTATGGTCCAGCCGATTGTCTTTTTAAATTTCTTTAAAACTCCGATCAACTACTCCTCTTGATGTTCTTTTATTTATGTTGAAACAATAATAGGCAAAGTAGAACAGTTACCCAAATAAATGTATTTCAAATGGGAAGAAAGTACCTTTAGTTCAAGTTTAGGTAGTTCCTTGATTGTCAACTTTGGTTGTGTGTATTCCTAAGCTTCCAATCCTAATGGTTCAAACCATGCTGGTTGAACATAGTCCATCGGATTGACTTTCATCAAAGCCATACTTCCATTACCTTCTTCATCTTCCAATGACTCAGACCCTAAAGTGTTCTCTAATGGGTCATCTACAAAATTATTCTCTCATTCCATAGAAACTAAGGTTTCTAATCCTCTATCACTGAACATTCCTCCATAGGATCGGGAAATTTCATTTTAAGAACATTAAATGTTACCTGATTGTCTTGAAATCTTGTTGTAAGTTCACATTTTTGCACGTCTATTAACGTTCTTCCCATGGCTAAGAAAAGTCTCCCCAAGATGATCGACACTTCCTTATCTACTTCAAAATCTAATACAATGAAATTAACAAGAAAAATAAACTTATCTACACATACCAAAACATCCTCAATCTTTCCTTCTTGATATGCCAAAGATCGATCCGCCAATTGGAGTGTCATAGTTATGGGTCTTACTTCACCTATTCCTATCATCTTGAAAATAGATTTCGGCATTAAGTTGATGCTTTCTTCAAGATCACATAAAGCTTTACCACAGTAAGATTCTCCAATATTATAGGGTATAGTAAGCTTCTACGGTCTTTCATTTTTAGAGGAAGCTTGTTCTATAAGAACACACTGCACTCATTTGTTAAAGCTACCATCTCAAACTCATTGATTTTCTTCTTCTTGGATAGAATGTCTTTAATGAACTTGACATAGTTGGGCATTTTTTCTAAGGCCTCCACCAATGGTATATTGATGTGAAGGTTTTTTAGAACGTCCAAAAACTTCTTGAATTGCACATCTTGTTTCTACTTATGTTGTTGGAATCTTTAAGGATATAGAGGTGATGGAACTTTGGTTTAGACTGGACAAATTTTCTGAAGAGATAAATATGCATCTAAAGCTGGTGTTAGCTTATTAGAATTCATTAGTTTATATTTTACCTCATCAAACTTTGTAAGTTCTAGCTCTTCTAGTACAGGAATTTCAATTGTTAGTTGACTTTCCTCCTTCTCAGTAGGTTCATCTTTAACCACAGCTTCCTTGGGTTCCAAAGTCTTACCATTTCGTAAAAAAACTACCTTGCAATGTTCCTTACTCCAATTCCTTAAATTTTTTGTATCACTCAACAAGGCTCCTTGCGGTCTATTACGAAACTCTGTAGCTAATTGACCCATTTAGTTCTCTAAATTTTTTAGTGTTGCTGCTTGGCTTTAGATTAAGGCGTCATTCTTCGCCATGTGCACCTTCAACAAATTCTCTAAACTATTAGATGATTCAGCTTGTGGTGGTTTTGGAATTGATTAAACCCTTGGGATTGACTTAGTCTATGCTGCATGTAAGTGTTGTTCAGCCTATTTCCTTTGTTTACTCTAAGAAAAGTTTGGATGGTTTCGCCATGAAAGATTAAAGAAGTTGGACTGTGGTCCTTGTCCACTTCTATTTTGGTGTCGATTTCCTACATAATAAATAGACTCGGGATTTGATGGACAATTCTCAAAAGATGATTGTCCCGACAGTATACATAGAAAATAACCTTGAATTGACTTGGTGATTGGGCTGCAACAGGATTTAAATCGTTAGTAGTAAACTATTTCAACATTGAAGAGATAGAAGATATCTAAGCTGAGAGTGAAGTAAGGGCATCTACTTCATGCACTCTGGCTACTCGTCTTCCTGAAGTTGCTCAATTTGTCGATCACTGGTAATTGTTACTGGCTATTCTCTTGATGATTTCGTAGGCCTCATTATAAGACTTTGATAAGAGAGCACCATTTGCAGAAGCATCTACCACCAACCTTATGTTTGTGTTGAGACCATTATAAAATGTCTCCAATTGGATGCAATGTGGAATCCCGTGGTGAGGGCATCTACGAAGTAACTCCTTAAATCTTTCTCATGCCTCGTATAAGGATTCGTTATCCATTTGTTGAAAAGGGTTTATCTCATTCCGCAACTTAGCAATTTTGCTAGGTGGGAAATACTTTACCAAAAAGCATTTAGCTAATTCTTACCATGTTGAAATTGAATGTGGTGGCAACAAATTAAGCCATGCTCGAAGGTGGAGGTGTGGATCTTCTATGGGCATTCCACTAAACTGGCCCATGGGTTTAAGCATCTGAAACATTATAGGCTTCAATTCAAACTACGGTGCCTCGATCTTCGATCTCCTAATTCCCGGATTTAACTCATTAAAAAGGGGCACATCGTACTGTCTTATAGCTCGATCCTTATCATCAGCAATAAGGATTGGATTGTGAACATCATTTTGATTTCTAAGGTCCATTTCTATGACTTGTCTTTGGGCTATTCTTTCTCGCCTTCATTGTCTAAATGTTCGCTTGATTTCAGGGTCTACAAGTAATAAATCGATGATTTGATCTATGCTCATAAACACCTAAAAGTAAAATCACAAAAAAATTAAGGAATAAATAATAAAAAATTAATTAGTAAAGTTAGAAAAGAAAAAAATAAAATAAAAACAAAATTGCAAATAATAATTTCACAAAAATGATTAAGGCAACACTCCCCGGCAACGACACCAAAAACTTGTAATGCTGGGGTTTCTGCAAGTATACACATTCGTTATCAAGTAATAGGTATAAGAGTTATCATCTTCATAGGGACTGTATATGTTAATCAATATTCTACAAAATTGACTTTTTACAAATTGGTGAGAAAAACAAACACAATAATTTTAATAAGTGATTGATGTAGAATTAAATACCTAGACAAAAAAATCCTAAATGGAAATTAACCTAAGTGTGATGAATAATTAAAATGTATGAGGTGGATTTAGCAGAAAATTTGCAAGCTTTAACAAAAATAACATAAATAGGCTAGAATAGTTACAACATTTGACTTGGTTCATTTTCATCATGCTCACGATGTTCTGGAAAATATTCCATGGCAACTCGATCTCTCATTAACTTTGAAACCAGTATTAAGTTCTTTCAGAATATTTTACTTAGAAAACATGCATACTACCAATATCATATTTAACTAAGGGTTTCTTAGATTTTATGCTAAGTAATAGGGACAAATTAGGTTTGAAACAATTTAATCACACAAATCTAAAAGTTATACAAGGTAATAAAGCTCTCTCAAGTTATTACGAACCTTTAATTTAATCTGGATAGGATCTAAATTAAGCATGCACATTTTAATTATTGCTAAATCATGCCCATTATCTTAATGTGAACAAAATTCACCTAATTAACTGTCAAATATTTGGGATTAACATAATTTTTAAGTAAAAATGTGTCATAAACAACTATAAAAAAATCTATATAATTTAAATTTTTAGACAATGCTCAATATGAGATGCATCACTATACACCACATAATTCTTCCCAGACTCTAATTGAATCAGAATAGGCGATTGAGTCAACATGGACTTAAGCTTTTCAAAACTGTCTTGCTACTGTACAGTCCAGTTGAAAGGGGCACTTTTCCTCAACAACTTGGTCATTGGAGCTGCAATTAAGGAAAATTCTTCCACAAACCTCCTATAATAGCCAACCAATCCTAGGAAACTTCGAATCTCACTGATGTTCTTAGGTTGTTTCTAGTCCAATATTGCCTCGATCTTCTTTTGGTTAATACGAATACCCTCAGCCTATACCACTTGTAAAGACATTGGGATAGCTCCTCATTATACGAATGTTCTCAACAGATTATTCACTAACACTCATATCCAGAACGTAAGCCAGATATGCTTCGCATCCCTTGTGCACAAATTTTCAGCCATTAGAGCGGAGATCATGTTAGATAAGTAATCTTTACACTCCCTGTTGCATGTAAATATGTAATGTAAATGTGCAAGTGTACACGTAGATTCAAGTAATATAATGATGAGTGAGTATCATCTCTACAGGGATCAGAAATTAATTACAATTGGTAAAGTATTACTATAGATGTAACTAATTAAAATGTGCATAAGAAACAGAGGATAAATTGATGAAGAGAATAAACGAATGAACTAATAATATCAATTATAACTAAAAAGGAATGACAAGGCAATCTAAATGTCATGGAAATTCACAAAGAATAAGTAGAGAGTATTTCTGCTATTGAATGATAAAGGTTGGAATTACTCAGGGAATAATTTCATAACATAATAATGCCATGTAAAATTTTGACTAACTACTGCCCAGAGAACTACTACTGCAGTCAACTTCTTTCGAAAGTCAAACTCTAGTTATTATCCTGAGTCTATGTATGTCTACAAGACTCACGAATGATAACCATAATAACGTTTTTCACTTATACAGATCACAAGTTTTATGTCTAGAGTGATGCAATTATTCTTTCGAATACTTGCTTGTATCCATCGATTAATAATCTGATGTATTTACTCCTTTCAGATTCAAATCCATCTAAGAACATAACATACATTCAACTATGTCTAGAACTTACATGCATGCATTCAAAATAAGCATAAATCGAATGGAATTGTAATTCTAATCAAAATCATATCATTGACATTACAGATAATTCAATATTCACCCAAACAATCCCAACCCAAAGATAATTAGCTCATAGGTTAGGCAATGAAATCCAAAATTAAATCATTCATCAACATTCTTCAAGTTTTACGAATCACAGAAATTAAAATCAAGAAAAAAAGAACAAATGAGGGACTGTAGGAAGTTCTCACTGCACTTCAGCTTCTTCTCAAGATTTTACACAAAACTTAGGGCAAATTTCTCTTCCCCTTCTTCGCGTCTGTTATCTCCTCTTTTTGGTTGTTACCCTCTTCTTCTTTTCTGAATTTTCCACACAGTTTCTCCACAGAATTTTATTGCAGAGAGAGTAACTGTTCTCTTTCTTTTCTTTTCTCTTCACAATCCGTATGTCCTTCATCTCTTCTCTCTCCTCTTTTTATAGGGTATACGTACAGTGGCTGAGAGTGACGTGGATTAAATGTTGTGTCATCTTCCTAGAAATTCCATGAAATTTCTATTTGCAATCTATCCCACCATTTGCCGTGGCAATATTTCACCTCCTTCGTTCTCTTTTCCTCTTCCTCATTTCCTTCTGCTTGCCTCTTTCAGCCTATCTGCAACTACCACCAAAGACTAACAAATCTCTTTCCAGAAATTAAAAGTAACATAAATTTATAGTTAAAACACAATCCAAGATTTAGTATATAATGTTGTAACACCCCTAACCCGTATTCATCGTTGGAAAAGGGTTACGAAGTATTACCATACAAACTAAACATTAAAACATTCATTTCTTACATCAATACGAACATAATCTAAATAGACTCAAGCACATACATAATGTCCCTTAATCGAGCCCTCGAGGCCTTAAAATATACCTTAGGAACAATTCAAGACAAAATTGGAATCAATTGAAAAGTACAAGAAAAAGTTAGAAAATTTAAACTGCAGGGGTTACACGGCCGTGTGGCCAAGCACATGCCCTGTGTCTTAGGCCGTGTAACATTCAAAATAGGGAAAAATGACCATGTCCCAGCTCATGTCCTCACCCGTGTAACTCTCTGAGTTGGGTCACATAGCCAAGCCACACGCCCGTGAGGTAGGCCGTGTAATACTCGAAATAGCCCCACACACCCGTGTGCCAGGTCGTGTGTTGGGCTATGTAATTGCCTGACTTGTGAGACTTAAAACCTACAGGGGACACATAACCATGTCGCCTGGCTATGTGTCACACACAGCTGAGTCACACGCCCATGTCTCAGGTCGTGTGGACATGAAATTGGCCAAAATCAAGCCATTTCCATCACCCAATCAAGCATGTACCTAAAAACATTTTGTGCACATAATAAAGGGACCATAACATGACCAAAACCAATATGAAATGACCAACTCAAAATGGCTAAAACCATACAACTAGTATGCCATGTAAGGCACCTCAAAAACATACATATAAACTTACCTAAACATATGCATATTTGACTACATTTCATTCATTCACATCTAGTTCATTTACCTTTCGAAACATACCATAATTTGACTTTTACCACTTCAACATAACTCACCATTTGAGCCATATTATACCATTCATGCATTATAGTACCAACTAACATAAAACACCATCATCAAAATAATAACAAAACAACCAACTCATATATACCAAAATCAACTTCTAGCATTCAACTAAACATCAAACACAAGTCCACCTATTATGCCATTATTACCTTGGCCAAAACATCAAAAACTACTGATATAAATGCTGGATAGTGTGATAGGTCTCCGATGAGCTTCCAAACCGATCGAGCTTCTGATTATCTATAAAACATAGGAAAGAGAACTTCGTCAGCACATAATGCTTAGTAAGTTCATAAAACATGAACATAACTTACCATTTCAATACATAATATTAAGATTAAGCAAAATATAATCCAACCACAAGTTTGGCACAAGCCTAAGCACCATCAACAACAGATGTTAGCATATTCAAACATATTTCACATGGATTTAACATAAGGTAAGCCATTATACATGACATAATTCACATGAATTCATCATTTTCCTTAACATAACATACTTCCAATGAACTTATCATTTCAATCCTTTTCACAATTACATGATATAGTTCATTTGAACACTTACCATTCTTTTCCTTTTCATGCCTGTTGAACCGTTCAGAATATTATCAGATACGTGGGATAGCTCAGACGAAGTGTGCTAAACATATAACCGTAACTTTTCTTTTCCTTTCCTTTACATCCTTGCTCACACAAGTTGTGAAATGGGCTTGCTCACATAAGTTGTGGGTCGAAATGTAAGCTACACAATGCTGCTCACACGAGCTGTGGAGTATTCACAACAAATGCAGAACCTCAACCATCGGTAGGACATTCAAGACAAGCACCCGAAACATGAAAACCCTAATGACATGTCATTTGTATCCTACAAATTCCTAAGGTTCAAACAGGGCTCGATAATTGTCGTGACATTGTTGGATATACATCATTTAATTAAATAGAAATTAACATATTAACATATAGATCAATATATAACATTAAAATGATATATAATCACATGAACTTACCTCGATGAATTGAATGTAAAAACGAAGTCGATCAATCCGAGGCTTTTGCTTTTCCCCGATCTAAATTCGTACGAGGTCTATCTTGATCTAAATATACAAATTCAATCCATTTAACACTTCTATCATTAAATTTAATTCATATTTCACATTTTTATAAAATTACTATTTTACCCTTAACATTTCAACTTTTTTATAATTTAGTCCTTAAGCTCATAAATTGAAATGTAAGCATTTCATCCCTAACCTATGCTAGCCAAATTTGTTATGAATCCATATCAACTCATACAAACCATCATTTCACAGTTTCACAATCTACTTTTACTTTTTTTACAAATAAGTCCCTAAATGACATTTTCATCAAAAATCACTTTACCAAACTTGCTTATTTATCAACAAGGACTCATAATCTTTCATAAAAAATCAAGAATCATGTTATAGCATTCATGGAAAAACCCTAATTCTTTAACAATTTTGCAAATTGATCCCCGGGATAATTAGATTAAGCTACAACGACTTCAAAAAAATAAAAATCATTAAAACCGAGGCTAAATTACTCACCATGCAATAGAAACAAAGCTAGTCGAAATTATCTTCTTCTCTAATGGTAATATTCAGTTAACATAAAGAAAAGGGAAGAAGATATAGCTTTTAGGTTTTAGTTTTATTTAATTAACCTTTATTTACCTAATTACCAAAATAACCTTTAAAATCTTTAATAATTTCATCAAAACCTTGCCATATAATTCCACTAACTAAAATATTGGTCTAATTACAATACAAGTCCTTTAGATTAAAATTTCATAGCTAAATAACACCTTTAACTTATAGAACTCCACTTTTGTACCTATTACAATTTAGTAATTTTCACCGAATAAATTATGCAAACGTCAAAATTTCTTAACGAAATTTTAACACAACTCTAATATAGTCCTAGAAACATCAAAATAATAAAATAAATATTTACTCATCGGATTTTTGGTCCCAAAACCACTATTCCAATTTTACGAAAGACGAGTTGTTACAAATGCTCTAGTAATAAGTCTAAAATGAAAATGTATTTTCTTAGTTATAAGCAAATACTTTAGTTTAGAGGCCTGAAATATAACTCTTTTCAAGAGTTATCACACCCCCAAACCTGAATTATTGCTTGTCCTCAAGCAAATATGTATGAGTATGAATGAATGCAGGTATGCATGAGTTTGCCAAAACATTACAATTACCTAATATATCACTGGACGATCTGAATATGTTTTATACCTCCATTCTCAGCAATCTTGTTTTCAGAAAATTGGTTCAAATTTTATAGGTTTGTTTAGCATACGAAATGTAGAAAATGTTACCTACAAATAAAATTTCCTAAATATTCATGCAATTCTGACTATAGCAAGAATCCCCTAATGTACTTAGTTTATATTTCCACTAAAACTCAATGTCTCTTCTCATAATTATTCTGTCATTGCATACTTTAGTTATATTTTTTTCTATGGAATTCATCTTGTCACATGATTTCTGTACTTGACAACCTCAATGGAGTAATTACTAGATTGCCAGATATACATCATGCCACGATTTGAATGGAATTCACTCATGAAGCTAAGGCTTTTAACTAAAAAGATGGATGGAGCAAACAACTACCTTCTTAGCTACTCAGCCTAACACTATAGTGGAGTGTCCCTACTTTTTTTTTTCAAGTTCACTCTTATTTGAAACTATTTTTCTAATTAATAATGTAATGGAGCATACAAAACATTAGTGACCTATTCAACAAATCCCAAACATTGGAGTATTCAATGTATTTTACCATGATAAACATTATTTGTTTCTACCAGCTTATTGAATTTAGGTTCAAGAAATCCTAAGTGTTTTAAAAGAAACCTACTATAAACTAACTACACTTATAAGTAGGACATTCTACTCTTAAGTATCAATTTTCAAATAGCTATCCTAAACTAAAAATACCTAATTACTCGAATAATTTTCTAAATTTATCAAAGAGTTATTATCCTCATCAAATATTATAAACAAAAATATACTTAGCAAAGTCTTGCAATTATTTGGCAATTGTATGTCATGGAAAAATAAATGAACTGCACGTTCTTGTGTAGACATAGGTGCTTCCTATCTTGGTGTGGCGGCAGTGGTAGTGTCTGCAGGTGCAGTAGCTTGAGTCACATCATCATCTTCCTTTTCAGATTCAACATGGACAAATTTGGGTTTTCTTTGATAGTTTTCTTCTCCGTAGTAGGTTCTTCACCTTCTTCATCATCCTCCTCAAGCTCAAACAACAACTTCTTAGGAAAATCAAAGAATAGAGGCATTGCACGGGTAAAATTCATTTGAAGGGACTTCTTAATGGCTTTGTCCCTTCTTCTAACATAACCTTAGAATATTTTTATTTCCTCTTGATATTTGCCAATATTAGTGGCTATCAGCTTCTGCTATTTTTCCAATTTCTGAAATTGTTGCTACAAGACCTCTAGAGTCTTGACCACCTTCTGTTCAAATACATTCTTAGAGGTTGATGGAGCAACATCATTGGGCCTGGGTGGAGAAGATGTCGGGGAAGGATCTGAATGCCGTGGTAGTTCCTGTCTAGAAAATTCTAGAGCAATGTGCTTAGTGGTAGCACCTTCGCTAGGGATTCAGTCTTCATCTGCTTGAAGTGGAACTTTCACCTGCTGACAAAGCGCAGTGATAAGTGATGAAAAATTCAAGGTATCAATGTTTTTCTAAGCACAACGATGGATTTCTTGAAAGATAATGTTCCCAACATTTATCTTTCGTCCCGCCATAATCGAATGGAGTAGCAGCAAGCAGTCCTTCGGGATTGTAGAATTATAGGTGGATGGAATGAGACGATTTTTGAGGAAATGATACTAAACCCTGTCTTGAGGCTTCAAAGTTACCTTGCCAATGGTGTAGCAACCATTCTTAGAGACCGTCCATTTTGTACCATCAACACAAACATCAGTAAGCACGTGGTTTAATATTTCTGCTATCATTGTCTTGATAAAATCAGTGTGTTTATCGGGACCATTAGACAACCCGTATTGTGCATTTATCAAGTCGACATCCAACAATACTGATGCACCTCGCACATATATAAAAGAATTTGTAGGGAAGTAAGGTAAGCGTAGAACTCCTTTACTACTTTAGGGAAAATATTATCAGGATGGAGACAGAAAATCTACCATCCATGTTGGTCCACGACGAAGGGAATGGCTTCAGTATAGCCCATAAAAGGGGCATATTGAAAAAGGAATCCTTTTTCCATGCACATCAGGCATTTGGAGATGTTGTCGTGGTATTTGGTTTCTACGGTCTTACTAAAAAATGTACACGGCTGTGCAGCAGTAAAAGTAGATGGTGCTTGACGAGCCATTGTCAAGAAGATGGTAATTGTAAGAGTGAAAAAAATGAGACCTTTAAAAGTTTGGGATGAAAATAGAGAGCAAAATAACCTAGAAATAAAGTGAAGGTAACGATGAAGAGGAAACTGAATCGGCTAGGGTAAAAACTTGAGGGGAAAGAATACATCACGTGGGTGATAAGATTGGGCCTTAATCATGGTTTAACATAAGTAACAGTAAATATTTAAGCGGGAAAAATGAAATACTAAGTAAATTTATTAAACTAAAAAGTGGCTAATAGAATGAGTGGGCTAAGGCCTACAAACTTGGGTCGCAACGTACCTACAACAAAAAGAAAATAAAAGTTAAATAAATTTATTGATTCAACTGAAAAAAGAAATTAAAATAAAATAATTGAATAAACATTACAATGAAATACCTAGGCATATTATATAGCATGAAATACCTTGGCTTTTCTTTGTCCCAGGACTGCTCCTACGACAAAGCCACTGACATCACACATCAATTCGAACAGTAAAGTCCAGTTTGGTGCAGTGACTAATGGTGTTATGGTCAATCGCTTCTTCAATTCCTCAAATGCTTGCAAGCATGACCCATCAAAATTAAAAGATTTTTTTTGTTCCAATAATGTGCAAAGAGGTTTGGTTATTTTGGAAAAGTCCTTGATAAGTCGATGATAGAATCCTGCGTGACCGAGGAAGCTTCGGATACCTTTTACTGAAGTAGGTGGTGTCCATTTCTCAATAACCTCAATTTTTTTTTCAACGACAATTCCTTGTTGTGAAATCTTATGTCCCAGAAAAATACCCTCACAGACCATGAGGTGGCATTTTTTCTAATTCAGCACAAGATTGGTTTTTGTACATCGACATTGAACTAAGTCTAGATTTTGCAAACAGTCTTCAAATGTATCATCCAAACATAGTCAATTCAATTTAGTATTAACAAATATGTCATTTCTCAGATAATATACGGGCTAATGTATACTCCAATACCATCTAGAATTTAACTAGGACTAATTTGCAACATTCTCAAAATTTTAGTTTAATTATAAATCAAAACAATTCAGAGATCAAATTAATCATCATAAATCAATAGTCAATAATTATTCATAGCATATATGCGAAAACAAAACTTAAATTGGGTCCACAGGACCTTAAAATCAGTTTGGAAAAAAACAGAGATTAATCTGAAACAAAACAAAAAAGATGGAAAAATTTGAAAATAGAGGTCACACGGCCGTGTGATAGAACCTGGGTTGTATGGCTCAAGAACGTGGCCGTGTGGGCAAATCATGTACAGTTTAAAAATAGGGTCACACGGCCATGTCGCAGACCGTGTGCCAGATAGTGTGTGATTCGAAATAGGGTTATACGATCGTGTAATAGCATGATGCCGTGTACAAAAACCTGTACCTAAAAATTAATAAGACACACAGTCGTGTGGTAGCCCATATCACAGGCCATGTGTACCTGAAAAATTTCAAATCCATGCCACATTTAAGCACCATTTCTTAAATACCAAGCCAAACCACTTGCAATAATTTTCATCTATTCAAAACACATTTAAACCTACAAAAAATACACCATATCATTCAACCTAATTTCCTAACCAATGTACCCTCATTGATACCATAAATTAAACATCTAAACAAACACACATTCAATAGCTACAAGTCATTACCTTTAAGGACATACCAATTCAATCATTTTGTCACAACCATTTACCATATCTCAAGCTGATCACATAAGACATTTATCAAATGACTAAAAGCACATTTAATCACAAACTTAAGCCAAAGATACCCTACATCTATATACAACCATAAAGCTTACTCAAATCAACTTATAGACAACATCATCATAAACAAAATAACTTAAAGGCTCCTAGTACATGCCACTTATAACCTAAATAAAAATAATCACAAATTTATACCAAATTGTTGAAAGGATAGTGTGAGCTCTGACTTGCACTTCTAACCGACGTAAACTTCCAATGATCTACAATAAATCAAATACAATGGATGTAAGCAAATCTTTGCTTAATAAGTTCATATTAAACTTAAAATTTAACTTACTGTAAAGGTTGTAACTTAAACTTTTTGCAATTAAATTCATAAGTAAGGTCATGAGTTCATTATTAACCTATACATATCACAAGTCTCACAAGGTTAGTGAGTTCACATATATGGAACGATGGAAATGTGTAAGTGTACACAATCACAACAAGTAATAAAGTGACAAGAAAATGTGGAGTTATCGTACCCACAAGGAATGTTCAAAGAATTATTTATGAATGCAATTTTAAAAACACTTTGGTGAAAAAATATTTTAATTTGAGAAGGTGATTAAAAACTAGGATTTTAACTAAGTAAAATAAATAAAAATAAAATAAAAGTTCCAATGCACGATTCCAAAAGATGATTTTAATCAAGATGACATAATTGTGTTAGATTAATTAAATTTCTTAACTTAGAATTATTAAACTCATGTTTATGTTGTTACGAATAAATTCACGGCAACTTGGTAATTTGCTAACTTATGAACATACTTACCTACCAAAATCCATTTATCTCTTGACTATATCTCTATGTCAATTCAATCGATTAACCAAATTTTAATAAGCAAATGTGTTAATGCACATAGATATTTTGAAATCAAAATAATCTCTTGTACATATCTCTATGCCAATTCAAACAATTAATTCAATCTCATAAGCACATAAAAGATTACGTAAGGTAACAATGTATTTCTACCTTGAAATGTTTAATCACAATAATCTTGCAATTTATGCAAGACTAATGTATCGCTAGATATCGTTGCTAATTTAATCATTAGCTACCTTAGATGATTAAACATGCACTGATTAAGTATTGTGTCAATTAAATTTAATTCGTGTTATAGCCATCGATTCCATATACCTAATTTTACCCTTTTTTCCCTAATCCTTTTTTATATCGCTTTTGTAATGTAAATTCATATCTTCCTTTTATTTTTATTTACAATTATCTCATTTGGATACAATCTAAATGAACGAATTCATTAGACCATATCATTGCATACAAATAAAACATCAATATCAGATTTGATTGAGCTAAGTTCATACAATTTATTTTATTATTTAAGAAAAATAAATTTCTTTTGGTCAATCATTGAATTGAATGAAGAAATCGACTAAAATGGGAATCATTCTATATAAAGAACAAATTTTTAAAAATCATAGACCTTAAATTACCATAAGAATTCCTATTCAAATTAGGACTCATAATATTGAAATTGAATAAGCAAAAACAATATCAAGATAAAGATAATATTCATTGAAGGTAAATGTGATATAAATATAAGTAATAAACAAATGGACCAACCCTGAATTTTAGGAAAAAGATCTTTTCAATTAGATCTCTTTCATTTTTTTTATTACAATTCTCTAATATCATAATCTTTTTTGTTATTACGCTAGACTATTTCAAAAATAAAAAACTAGTCAATGATGACCCTCCATGGATTCGCCTATATAAGCTGCAGCTAAAGTTGCAAAAATAAGAGCTTGAATCCCACTTGTAAATAATCCAAGAAGCATGACAGGTATAGGTACTTGTAAATAATCTTCAAGGGCTATTTTGCAATCCAAATAATCAGCCAAACAAGCTGATTGGGTCAGCATGTGGGACGGTTTTGGGCTGCCCAATGCTCGATTGGATTGGTTTTCTCGGTTTAGCTCAACTGGGCCACTTTTCATAATTAATTAATAATAATTTATTTAACCAAAATTAAATTGGATTAAAATTAAAATTAATTATACTACAAATTAATACACATAATTTGGACTGTCTTAGGCTAAAAATTTAATTTGCCTTGATGCTTTAAAATTACTTCTCGATTTTGCGCTTCTAGTAGTGTTTGCCGAGCCGTTTTACTCCCTTTGAGCATATCTGTCGAAAATAATCAAAATTAATCATAATTTGATATTAAATTAATCAAAATTCAACATGTTAATAATTTAAGTACAAAATAATTATTTTATAATAATTATATATTTTTTGACAAGAATTTTACTGAAACTGCATGAATTTGAGTTAAAAAGGGCGTGAAAAAGTGTATACATTTTCGTGTTTCCACACCCCCAAACTTAATTCACTGCTCGTCCCGAGTAATGTAAAAATTGAAAAGAATTTTTGGGAAACAACTTTGGAAAATTCCTTCAGAACAACATTCTTCCCAAAATTATGAATTTGGTATACTTATGCTCAAGAACAAAAATTTTGAGATTTACGCTACTTAAGTATACATATCATTCAAATTAATCTCAAGTATTCTTATGATAGCAAAAATAGACTAAATGCTTTCTAATAAAGACATGTTAAATCCCTACCAATTTGATTGTATCCCCTTATTCAAGATTAAGCTGCAATCATTAAGTTTAACTTATGCCTTCATATGTTGTGTCAAAACCATTTTTTAAAAACAAAAAATTTAGGTTGTTGACTTTAAAAAATGAAAATTGGGAGTCGCCACCAATCTTTTATTGAGGTGTGATTGGATCACCTAAAGAAACAGCTTTGGTCTACGAGTTTTAGAAAAACGAATCCGGGAGTCAGTTACATACGAGGAAGGATTAGCACCCTCGTTACGCCCAAAATTGATACCTAGTTAATTAATTAGTGTCTTAATGTCGAAAATTTGAAAAATATAATCCTTAGCAAAAACTTAAAAATGTTACTTATTAATACCCTTATCATTTCGAAGAAAGAAAATGTCACACCCAATGCGTTAGGGCACAACATTCTAATTTCCTCAAAAATGAATTAGTCTAAAACTCGTAATAAAAATTTAAAAGAATATTCATTTGTTTAAGATTTAAGAAATCGCGCCCAATACGTTAGGGCACAATTCCTCAAAATCCCAAACTTGAAATATTTCCTTTATTATTATTTTTTCAAAAAATCTATACGTTAGGATACAACATATTTAACTCCCCAACAACAAGCTTTTTATTTTATATATTTTTATTAATGAGCAACCTCGATCGTTGATTTAACAAAGAAAATTGGAACCCAATACATTAGGGCTCAATTTCCTTGAAAATCCTAAATACGAGTGTTATCTCAATTTTGAAAATTTTAAAATCGAAAAAAAATGATGTGATGCTACATTAAATATAAAATGTAATAATAAATACAACAATGGCATAGAAATAACTGAAATTAATGTACATAAACAACGACATGTAAAATATCAAATGGATATAAATGAAAACATAAATCAATAAGCAAATGAAGGAAATAAACAAAAAATATAAAGAGAAAAGGTACAAAATATATATACATTTGAAATTATGAAGAATAAAAGACATAAATATAATTTTTTTGGGTTATAAAACTTATATATATATAAAATACATAATGCATTTATGAAAACAAGGAAAATATAAATATATACATATAAAATATATTCATGCATTTACAAAAAATGAAATATATCAAGATAATATAAAACCCGGAAAATATTTATAATAAGCTTTGAATGGAGTATAAATATATGTGTATATATTACAAAATGTATAAACATATAAAAATCATAGAATATTGGCAAACGATAAATATTATGAAATATAAATGTGTATATATATATATATAAAAACTATGAAAATAAAATAATAATAAAGTATGTATATAATATGTATATATATTAAAACGTTTAAAATATATATGTATATATATTAACATGCATATGCACATATATGTAGGTATAATAATAATAATAATATATAATATAATAATAAAAATAATAATAACAAAATTAATAAAATAGACTAAAAACCTAAAATGAAAGATTAAGGATTAAATTGAAAATCAACATAATTTTAAAAAAATGAAGGGCCCAATTAAAAGGTGCAAATAACTCATAGGGCTCGAATGGGAAAATATCTCCATCCTTTGAAACGCGTCACTTTATTAGGGCTAAATAAAATAAATAAATAAAATTCGCAGTGGTATCACCTTCTCCCTTTTTTAAAATCGAAAATAAGTAAAAAATAATCGAAAAAGAAAAAAAAGAAAACAGTAAGCCACCTTTAAAAAACTGCCAATCGTTCTCCCTTTTTTATTGGTTCTCTTTTTTTTTCTGACAATGAAGGGAGAGGCCTCTATTTATAGCTGAGCCTCCCCAAATCCAACGGTACAGATCAATTACATCAACGGCTAAGATTAAAGGGTATCTACAAATTAAATCTTTAATATTACAAAATCATATCTTCTAAGATTGTATATATCATATCTAAGATTGCATATATCATATCTAAGATTTCATATATCATATCTAAGATTGCATATCATATCTAAGATTGTATATCCTCGAAAATTATGTTTCCATATGTGAGCCCGGGCTAAAATTGGGTATTACATGTTGAATATAGCAATTTCTCTCTACTAATGTAGGTAGCATAGAAACTTAAATCAATAGGTCTTTAAAAAGGTTGTAACGTAGCTAGGCTAGGGATAGGTAAAAGATAGATAAATTTAGGCTAAAAACTCTAGACTCAGCTTCAATCGGACCTTCGGAATAATTACCTTCAATACACCAACTTACTTTGCTTCACATGCTCTTTTTTTCTGTACATCTATTTTCTTTCAAGTACATATGCTTTCTCTTTTTTTTCACGAGCATTTTGCTGTATGTACTACAGTTTTTTTGAGCATTTGATACTTCTTTTCAACTCCCCCAAACTTGTTTGAAAGAATATTCTGAGTAGTGCTAAGTCTAGTGTTTGGGACAATTTAGATAATTAAGAGAAAAGTGATGGCTAAATATTGTAAGGGCTCAAATAAAATTAGGCCATATAGTCTCAAATTTGGGTTTCAAGCGATAAAAATTCATCATGGTTGGCTTGAAAGGCTCAAACGGTCCGAAAAAAAAGTTACCTAAATAATTTTCAATATTCCATGCTTCCTAGGATTTCACCTCAAGAAACCACTAGGTCAATTCTAGAGACTTAAACTTTCATGCATGCCTAACTTTCCTAAGGAACTAAAAATTTTATGGTATGATTTGCATGCTTTATTAAAAATTCATTTATTTCATTATTAAGCTAACATAACAATTATTGAAATAATTGAACTTTATTTACACTAAAGTTTAGCATACTTAACAAAATTTCAAATTTTTGAACAAAATATATCCTAATCATAATTAAAAGAAAATTTTATTCTAAGAGGAAATAATTTTAATTTTTCGGTCTCCCTACTTAAGATGAACAATGTCCTCATTGTTAAAAAGTGAATAGATACTATACACCAGATAGGATTCTAGAAAAGAGGAGGTGAGTCAATTCGACTGCTTAAGTGCCAAGCTCTCTCTGGATCCAATCCTAGACATGTATATATTTGATTCCACACTTTATACTTTATACTTTTGCACTTTGTTCATTTTTATTTATGATTTCCACCTCTTGTTTTATTATGCGAAAAATAAAAATTCCTAATAAAACCTAATCCTATTAAATAACCTAAAAAAGAAAATAAAATAAAGTCAAGATCCCTTCAAATTCGACTCATCTTTTTCTCCATCGTCTTTGTTTTTGCATGAATCGCTTTTCTCCCTCTTTGATAGTGGACTCTATGGTTCAAATATGAAGTTTGAAAACTTAGGCACAAAAATAAACGGGTCATTGTATATTTTCGTATGAGCGCTTCTCATTTAGTCATCCCGTATTTTTGGATATCTCTAGTAAGCTTGTTGCTGCCACTTCATATGTTGTATGATGTCGATCACCTTTGATAGCTCATCTCAAAGATCTGGGTGAGGCGATTGCATTGGTTCGATTTCTCTGGGATCTTTTCTTCTTCTTCTTCTGGATCCTCACTCTCTTCAACTCGTTGCTGTAGAACAGAGTCTCCAGCTATTCAGTAGAGGTCCTAATCTGTGATTGTGCCCTGGCTATAACCTGTCTTCTTTACGTTTGCAAGAATTTTAGCTTTCAGGCACAAAATTATTATCGTAATTGGAAAGTAAGCTGGGTCAGAACGTCTAGCGGCACAATTCCACATTTCTCTCAAGATGATTTTTCCCACACCAATGGTCTTTCCAGTTAAAATTGAGTATAATAAGACCATTCGCTCTAATGAAATTGTAGTCCCATGTGAAATAGGCATAAGGCTGAATCGAATGAAATAGAACCATACTTTCGCTAGTGGTGTTAAATATTCTCTACGGCAAGTGTGAATTCCTTGCTTTGCCACAGTCCACTTAGAACTTGAAACTTTAAGTTCCTCGAGAATTTCTTATAGATTTTTAGACTCAATATTGCTCATCAAGGAAGAATATTCGTTGTCTTCGAAATTAGGTAGTTCAAAGGATTCATTAATAGCGTTTGAGGTTATTGGTACCTTGATTCCGTGAACAGAAACTTTTTTCAATTCGCTTGAGGTCAAATTCGCGTAAAATTCACGAACTAACTCCTTATCTGTACTAGGTCTTTTCTCGTAAAATAACTCCCAATTAAGAGCTTCAGCAATTTCTTGAATGCGCACCATGAAATCAATATAGTTGCTTTTTTTCTGCGTAAAGCCTTTTTCTGGGTGCATCTATTGATTCTTGAAAACGATTTCGTATCTTGCTTTGGCTTCTTCACAGTGGAATTTGTTTTGTGATTCATCAATTTGGACAGAGCAGTAGCGCCTCAACATAGAGACGTGGAACACGTCGTGAATTTGACTCAATTCCGGAGGTAACTCCAGCTGGTAGGCAACCGGTCCCACAGGTTTTAGTATGCGGTAAGGCCCAATAAACCTAAGGCTCAACTTACCCTTACGACCAAACCTCAATACCTTCTTCCATGGCGAGACCTTGAGAAAAACAAAATCCCCCACAAAATACTTAATCTCTCGATGCTTCAGATCGGCGTAGGACTTCTGCCTATCAGATGCCGCTTTCAATCGATCCCGAATCTGTCTAACTTTATCCTTGCTATCATAAACTAGTTCAGGGCCTAGACCATGCCGCTCGCCCAACTCAGTCCAACATGAAGGTGTGCGACACCTACGACCATATAAAGCCTCGTAAGGTGCCATTTGAATGCTAGACTGATAGCTGTTGTTAAAAGTAAACTCTGCTAGTGGCAAATAATCCTCCCAACTACCTCAGAAATCAATCACACAACTTCTCAACATAACCTCCAATATCTTAATCGCCCTCTCTAACTAACTGTCAGTCTGAGGATGGAATGTAGTACTGAAGTCCAATCTTGTACCCAGAGCTTCATGTAACTTCCTCCAAAATTGGGATGCGAAACGAGGATCCCTATCAAAGATGATCGAAACTGGTACTCTATGTAGTCTCATTATCTCAGAAATATAAAGCTTCGCTAGCTTGTGTAGAGAATAATCAATATGAACCGGTATAGAGTGGGCGGACTTGGTCAATCGATTTAGAGGCAACCCATTAACGAAATCCATAGTTACGCGCTCTTATTTCCAACGAGGAATCTTAATCGGCTGCAGTAAACATGAAGGTAACTGATGCTCAGCCTTATCTTGCTGGCAAGTCAGATGTCTGCCACAAAATCAGTAACCTCACATTTCAACCCTGGCTACCAATATAACTCATGAAAGTCTCGGTACATCTTATTTCTACCAAGATACATAGCATAAGAGCTACTATGCGCCTCTCAAAGTATAGATTGCCTCAATTCACTATCTTTTAGTACACAGATTTTCTCACGAAAACAGAGTACCCCTTCGCTATTCAGTCCAAAATCCTCGGTATTCCCACTCTCAACCTGTTAGAAACGAAGTCTTAACGACTCATCCTCTTTCTGCTTACCCTGAATCTGCTCTATACACGTCGATTTAACTTGTAATTCGGCCAACAGACTACCATCATCAAATAAACTTAGGCGAGCAAATATTGCCTTCAAATCAGTCATAGCCCTACGCCTTAGTGCATCAACCACCACATTGGCCTTACCAAGGTGGTACTTAATGATGCAGTCATAGTTTTTAAGCTGCTGATCCTTCTGCACTGCCTAAGATTAAGCTCTTTCTAAGTGAGGAGATACTTGAGGCTCTTATGATCAATGTAGATGATACACTTCTCACCATACAAATAATGCCTCCAGATTTTCAGTGCGAATACCATAGCGGCCAACTCTAAGTCATGCGTCAGATAATTCGCCTCATGGGTCTTAAGTTGACGAGATGCATAGGCTACCACCTTACCATCCTGCATCAACACACATCCCAAACCAACATGTGATGCATCATTATAAACAGTAAACTCCTTTCCAGGCTCCGACTGTATCAGAACAGAGGCATCAGTCAGTACAGTCTTGAGCTTCCCAAAGCTCTCTTGCTGTGCATCAGTCCAGTTAAACGGCACACTCTTACATAGTAGCTTAGTCAAAGGTGCTGCAATCAATGAAAAAACCCTCTACAAATAATCGATAATATCCCGTTAGTCCCAGAAAATTACGGATCTCAAACACGTTCTTAGGCGGCTTTCACTCCAACACAGCCTCAATCTTTCGAGGATCAACTTGAATCCCCTTAGTCGAAACTACATGACCAAGAAATGTCTCCTCACGCAGCCAGAACTCACACTTACTAAACTTAGCATAGAGCTATTTTTCCCTTAAAGTCTAAAGAATGACTCGAAGGTGCTCATCATGCTCATCCTTAGTCCTCGAGTAAACCAGTATGTCATCAATGAATACCACTACAAATTGATCTAGATAAGGCTAGAACACTCGATTCATTAAATCTATGAAAGCTACCGGTACATTAGTTAGTCTGAATGGCATCACTAGGAACTCGTAGTGACCATAACGAGTCCTAAATGCTGACTTATGAACATCAACCTCCTTAACCCTTAATTGATGATATCCAAATCGAACGTCAATCATAGAGAAAACTGAAGCTCCTCAGAATTGGTCAAACAGATCATCTATCCTCGGTAGGGGGTACTTATTCTTAATGGTCAATTTATTCAGCTGCCTATAGTTGATGCACATACGCATGGATCCATCCTTTTTCTTTACAAACAGAACTGGTGCTCCCCATGAAGACACACTAGGGCAGATGAACCTACGATCCAAAAGCTCTTGAATCTGAGCCTTAAGCTCCACAAGCTCCTTCGGTGCCATTCGATAGGGAGCGATGGACACCGGAGTTGTACCAGGAATGAGCTCTATCCCAAACTCCACTTCACGATTCAGAGGTAAACTCGATGGCTCATTACGTTCGAAACATCCTTTACCATTCTGATATCCTTAACTTTAGAGTCCCTAGAATCCGAAACACTTACATAGTCCAAGAATGCCTCACATCCCTTACGAACCAAATTTTCCGCCACCAGTGCAGAGATCACATTAGAAAAGTAGTTCTGACGTTCTTCGATCATGACTACCTCCATATCCTCCTTAGTGACTTTCGCCTTGTCGACCAGGGCAAGAAAGATCTCGCTCCCTCTGTGACGCTATCAAAACTCTCAAATTATCTCTGAAGCCATCCTCAAAGCCGACACATCGCTCATACTCAGATGCCACCATACCTCATGCATAGCGCTTAGTCTCAGAAACTCAGCCTCGTACTCAGCCACTGATCGATCCCCCTGTGTAAGATTCAAAAACTCCCTCCTACGTGCATCCACATAACTAGATCCAACATATTTCCCCTGGAAGGCAGTGTTAAAGAACTCCCAGGTTAGACGTTAGGGCTGAGAGCCTCCTTAATGGTCAGCCACCACTGATGAGCCTCGTCCCGCAACAGCAAGACTGTACCCTTTAATTTCTGCTTAGGGGTGCAATCTAGATCATCCATGATCCTCTCCGTGGCCTCAATCCAGTACTCAGCCACACTAGGGGCGACCCTAGTGACACCCCTGAATACCTCAGCTCTATTGGACTGGAGTCGTTCCGTAACCGACCCTTGGCCTCCAAATCTAGTATTGGGCCCAGTGACCCTCTTCAAAATCCTTAGATAGCCTGGGACAATGCATCATCCCCAGCCATGCAATCTTGAGACCAAGTCTCAGTAGCAGGCGACACTAGCATCTCACTCGTATCCAAATTTGGCAGATTACCAGATGAAAAAGACCCAGCTCGAGCACCTCTACGGCCTCTACCACGGCCTCTTGTACCCCATCCGTGAGTACCTCTGGTGCTCATTGTCTAATTACATTTTATCGATATTAACAGTTTTATGCATCAATTTACAGTTCCAGTGTTTATTAACAGATATTTTATGAAAATAGTATCAAAAGTGTAAAGTTTGTTTCATACATCGCGGTGTCAATCAATGTCTATCAGTTTTACTACAATCTCAGTATACACTATTTTAAGTGTTTTCAGTATAGTCTATCTATAGTAGTCTCAGTATATACTACCTATAGCAGTTTCAGGATATACTATCAAAGACAGTTTTAGTTTCAGTTTAAACAATTCACAGTTTCAGAAAACTTACTGGATCGGCGCTAGAGACTCGTTGTACCACAGTTTCAGTAAAAACAATTAGAAATTAGTTCTTAGAAATCACGTCTTAAAAACCCACATCCACGGTCGAGTTTTGTAACCTGGCTCTGATACCACTTGTAACACCCCAAACACGGCCTAGACGTTACGACCGAATCTGACGATATCACAAGGTAGTGCTTTTCAAAAAATATGCCGTCGCTAAATCCCCTTTTCTTTTAACCATTTTTTTCATTATCTTATGTTAATTTCAAATCGTGTCGTTCGTTTCCAAAACATTATTCATTTACAAATCGTTATTCAATTTCAAAACATTTTCTGATTGCAGAAGCTTTTAAACAGTTTGCATATTCGTGGTATTTTTGATAAAACATTAATTTCATTTAAAAAACTGAGTTTTACCTAACACTAGCAGATTTAAATCATAAAATCGTATAAAAACCAAATTTAAACCAAAACCCGTAAAGGCCATAATTACAGCAAAATACTCCCAAATAAAAGTAAAATCATAAATAGGTAATAAACAATGTAAAAGAAGTCGTGTGACCACAACTGAGTCCTCCGCCACACCGATCTGCCTAAATCTGGGGGATTACCTGTACAAATTAAACAGAAGGGGTGAGTTTACGTAAACTCAGTGTGTAATCCCCATACAAATTAATAGACAGTAAATAGATAGTCACAGTTTGGGCTTAAGCCCTTTTCAGTATCAATATCAGTCCAGTTTGGGCCTTAGCCCATCTCAGTACAAAAATAGTCATGCAGTAAGGCTTTAGGCCATCACAGTATCAGCAGTAGTAACAGATATGCAGTCACAAAAATCCTACCCATCCAGCCTCTACACACCATCTTCGTTCAACCCTACACTCTATGTGGGGATTTAATCAACCCACCCATCCCTACACTCCCAGTAGTACCGAATGTGGTACTAGACAGTAGTTTGCAGCTGAGCTGCCAGTAAATTAGACTCTAGGCCTTTTAGTAAACTTCCTCCGAACATTATAATCTCCCAACCTAGTGCAGTGCAATATACAGATCTGACATGCTATAACATAATATCATGCATGTAAACAGGGCATACAGTATCAAATTAGTGGGACATCGTCAGGCTTAATCATATCAGTCATACAGTCATTTCAGTCAATTAAGGGTCTAAGTAAGCTTACCGACCTTACAGTAGGTTCACAGTCGACTTGGGTGACCCGTGCAACCTTATCAGTCAAATAGTGAAAATGAGTCTACAAGCCCATGATGTTGCCCGTGTGGGCCCACGCGCTCCTGTGGCCCACATGACCCAAATTGGCCTTGGCCTCGTGATCCATTTTAATGTAACTCGTGCTAGTTAATTATTCATATGTGTTTCCACTATTTACTCATATGATCCTTCAAAGCTGTCTACTTGAGTCACTTTTACTAAATTATTTGTATCTTAAGCTATAGAATTCCGAATTAAGATCTGTAAATTTTCCCTGAAACTAGGCTCACATATCTTCTTACCATAAAATTTTCAGAATTATTGGTTTAGCCAATATGTTAAGTTTATTCTTTAAAGTTTCCCTATTCTACTATTTGACACTTTTGACCTTTCTACACTAAAAACTAATTATCTTCTCGTACGGAATTCAGATGATGTTCTCGTTTGTTTCTCTTGAAAGTAGGCTCATTCAGGATTTTAAACATATAAATTATAACCCATAATTATTTTTATACAATATTTAATAATTTTACAAAGTCAGAACAATGGATTCCGAAATCATTCTAACCCTGTCTCACTAAAATTCAAATATCTCATAATATGAAATTCTTTTGCTTACTTCATTTCTTCTATGAGAAACTAGGCTCAAATATATTTAATCCCATATTTTTTTTCATCCTCTGATTCAATTTCTACAATTTATGGTGATTTTTCAACTTAGCCTACTGTTGCTGTCCAAATAGCAAGCAATTTCGGCTTTTCGCCGAATCCCTTATTTTTCTGTTTCAGGTACACACATTGTTTTGTTTGATGCTAAAACAGTCCCCGAGCACTCCAAAGCCTATAATTGAACAAATAACACCATAATCAGTCTTACCTCGCGATTAGTCAAAATCTCGAAATCAAAATACTTACCCATAAAATGATGAACACTTACTGCAAAAACTTCAAATCGGTATGTTTACGAAAATCACGAGGTAAGGCTTAATCCTCGTTAAATGCTATTGCCCACAGCCCAGAATTAGACTATTGAATAGAAAATAATCTCTTAAAATGATACCCAACAACTTACTGAATTTGCACAAGTGCTACTTAATCCTATGAAATCAAGATGAAAGAATGGTTTAGGGGGAACAAGGGAATTTCTACTGTAGAGGAAAGAAAAGAAAATATAATTGAGTAAGAAGCAAAGAAGAAAAAAAAATTGGTAGAGATGGGGGAGAGAAAACGTCAAATGATGAAGAGAAAAATGTCTTTTTTTTTTTTAAAGTAAAAAGTGATCAGATTTTGGATATTCTCCCCCATAATCCCCCAATTCACTACTAAAATCATTCCCTCACTTCCCACTACACATCCACCACTCTGAAACCCAGTTCAGCACAACTCTTGCTGAAATTAGGAGTAAAAATACAACATTTACCATCCTAAAGATTCAAACCCATGACCTCCCTCACACCAACACTCCACTTATCCACCAGACCAGCAGGCCCATTTTATTAATTATTTTCCAACTTTTACTTAAAAGCCTCCTGATAAAAATACCAAAATTTACCCAAGTCCTGGCTTGAACTTAGGACCTCCCAAACACTCCTAGAACACATAACCACTAAAGCTGACAAATATTTGTGTCACACATTCACAATACCCAAATTTAAAATTTTGGGCCGTTACATTCCTTCCAAAAGAATATTAATTTCCATGTCTTTTATATTTTAACCGAAATGAATTAATATAACTGTTTATATCAATAAATTTGGTAAAATACAACAATTAATAAGTTAGAAAAGGAATTATATTCTTTCCAAAAGAATACTAATTTCCATGTCTTTTATATTTTGATGAAAATAATTAATATAATTGTTTATATTAATAAATTAGTTAAAATATATACAATTAATATTTTGAATGAATCAAATTCATATATTAATTATATTCTTTCCAAAAGAACATTAACTTCCATGTCTTTTATATTTTGACCGAAATTAATTAATATAACTATTTATATTAATAAATTCGTAAAATATATACAATTAATATTTTGTGTGAATCAAATTCATATATTAATTATATTCTTTTCAAAAGAATATTAATTTTCATGTATTTTATATTTCAATCGAAATTAATTAATATAATTGTTTATATTTATAAATTCGGTAAAATATATACAATTAATATTTTGCATGAATAAAATTCATATATTAATTATATTCTTTCCAAAAGAATATTAATTTCCATGTCTTTTATATTGTGACTAGAATTACTTAATATAACTGTTTATATTAATAAATTTGGTAAAATATATACAATTAATATTTTATATGAATCAAATTCATATATTAATTATATTCTTTCCAAAAGAATATTAATTTTCATGTCTTATATTTTGACCAAAATTAATTAATATGTAACACCCCAAACCCGGCCTAAACATTAGGGCCGAATCTGGTGATGTCACATTGTAACACCTCTTACCCGTATCAACGCTAGAATAGAGTACGAGGCATTACCAAAATAAATACACTTATAGGCATATTAATCCGAGTTATAAAATTTTATCCAAATTAAAACTTTCCAATTGTTATTCTTGGGTCGTTAGTTAGGGTTTACTTGGCTAAAAATACTCACAATCTTTCACTTCCTCATCGTATGAATTTATAAATTTTCACTTACTTGTTGAATTAGTCCTGAGTACCTGAATTGATCCGTATCATTACATATTCTCATATCGTCAAATTTTCCTTTTTAACTATTATAGTATATCAATAGTTCACTATCTGGTAAGCTAATTGTCACATACATGCATTAACCATTCATCTCCCATACAGCTAAAAAAATTAGCCACAAAGATAGTACAAATTTTCTCTATTCGATATAAACCAAAATCTGTTATTTCTTTTCCAACAAACCTTACTAAATATACACTTTATACTAACCCAAGTGTTTAACCGTTCACCCATGACATAAATGTATTTTATCCATTATTGCGAATATAGATATGCTTCACAAATCATAATTCACCTCAAATAGTAACCAATTAATTTTATCATTTTTCAAATAGATTACAAAATAAGTTATATAACAAAATATAGATACATTTTAAACCACACAATTAAACAAATTTTCATGGCATTACATGATCATCACATATCAAAGACAAATGTTCTTGACATTTCCATCACCTAAACCGAATTAATCAATGCA
Source organism: Gossypium raimondii (assembly GCF_025698545.1). Taxonomy (NCBI): domain Eukaryota; kingdom Viridiplantae; phylum Streptophyta; class Magnoliopsida; order Malvales; family Malvaceae; genus Gossypium; species Gossypium raimondii. The sequence goes on along the minus strand of NC_068566.1, from coordinate 25,461,287 downwards.
ACTCAATAATATAATCATCCATACATCATTATTATCACACATATATATATCATGACTAAATTTCTTAAACATTTGATCATTTGCTTTTCAATACCGCAATAGCTCCTTCAGTACCAATACGTATTTAACATTCAATTTAACATTTTTTGATTATAATCGGGCATATAACCATTTATACACAATTCATTCATACATTTTATTGTCCTCCTCCTCCTCTCCATCCCACATCCTTTATGTATATAACATGCTTAAATAGCATTATACATAATTTCACTATCCACTTATATTTAAATTTAAAGTTGTCTAGTCAAGTTACAGTCACTAAATTATTTTTATCTGGAGCTACAAAGCCCCAAATTAAGTTCCGTTAATTTTCCCCGAAACTAAACTCACATATCTTCTTACCATAAAATTTCCAGAATTTTTGGTTTAGTCAATTAGTACAGTTTATTCTTTAAACTTTCCCCTGTTTCACTGCTCGACAACTCTGACCCCTCTTCACTAAAATTTACTTAACTCTTTGTACAGAAATCAAATGATGTTCTTGTTTGTTTCTATTGAAAATAGACTCATTGATAAGTTCGATCATGTATAATACAAGCCATAATTATTATTTTTACAATTTTTGGTGATTTTCCAAAGTTGGAATAGGGGATTTCGAAATAAATTCAAACCTGTCTCACTAAAATTCAAATATTTCAAAATATATAACTCTTTTTCTTGCTCTGTTTCTTTCATGTGAAAATAAACTCATTCAGCTTCAATTCATATATTATTCAGCCTCTAATTAAATTTCCACCATTTATGGTGATTTTTCAAAGTTGCACAACTGCTGTTGTTCAAAACTGTTCTATTTCTAAATTTACTCTTTTATAGTTTTGATATTTCATACCATCTTACACATGGGTCGATTAAGTATCAAACCCAATATTCCTCACATAATCTTGTCCATTTAATATGTACATTCATTTTCCAATTTCCCTATTGAACACTCGGAATATTATCCGTTACTTGGTGGATTCAACACTTAGCAACCACCTTAAATTTAGTGATACAGGGAATCATCACATAGCAACCCCTTTCACAATCAAAGATACGATGGAATCAGCACTTAGCAACCACCTTTATTTCAGTGATACGGGGAATCAGCACATAGCAACCCCTTTCACAATCAAAGATACGATGGAATCAACACTTAGCCACCACCTTTATTTCAGTGATACGGGGAATCAGCACATAGCAACCCCTTTCACAATCAAATATACGGTGGAATCAGCACTTAGCAACCACCTTTAGAATCAATAATTCGGGGAATTAGCACTTAGCAACCCCTCGGGGAATCTGCACTTAGCGACCCCTTTTTATCCAATGTATTCCGGTCTATTCCGAGTCTTCAATCAGGAACCTTGTTTTTTTAACATTTTACCACCTTTCTCAAACTTAACCACATTTTTTTTTATAATCTACATCAAATATTTAATCTATATTCACTCAAATCTCAACAATATATTGAATAACATTAAAACAATGCATTAATTCACATACAAACTTACTTTGGTGCAACATTATAGAAATTTAGCAATTTAGTCTTTAATCTTTTCTTTTCTCCGATCATGGTCGATTCCACTTCTTTCTTGAACTATAATAACACATTTAACTTATTTAACATGCACATTCATCAAAACAGTCCTTAACTCAAACTTTTGCAAAATTATAATTTTTCCCCTAAACTTTTGCATTTTACACTTTTTCCCCAAAGCTCAGAAATTAAACTTCATATCTTATTCTTATGTTTTATGACATACTAAACATTTTTCCCTTCTATGGCAACATCAAACTCCCACTCTAACACTTACTTATGAACATTAGGTATTTTTACCGATTATGTCGTTTTACTCGTTTTCACTTAAAATCGCTTAGCAAAAGTTGTTTAACATAATTTCTAGCTTTATATTATACCATAAAACATCAAAATAAACACATTTCACCTATGGGTATTTTTTCCAAATATAAACCCTAGGTTAAATTATTGCTAGAAATAGCTAAAACAACTTACCGGGACTCCAAAAACATAAAGAACATTAAAAACGGGGCTTAGAATCACTTACCATGGAGCTTGGAAGCTTGAAAACCCTAACTATGGCTTCTCCCCTTGCTAAATTCGGCCTTAGCTTGAAGATGGACAAATTTTTGGCTATTTTGGCCTTTTTAATTCTTTTAATTACTAAATGACAAAAATGCCCCAACTTAAAAAAATCCTATTTCACTTATCTCTTACCCATTTTTGTCCAACAAGTCAACCAATGGTCTATTTCCATTTAAGGACCTCCAATTTAAAATTTCATAACAATTTAACACCTCTAGCTTCTAGAACTCAACTTTTGCACATTTTACAATTTAGTGCTTTTGGCTAAATTGAGTGCCCAAACGTCAAAATTTTTGAACGAAATTTTTACGAAATCATTCCGTGAAATTGTAGACCATAAAAATATAATAAAAAAACAATTTTTTTCTCGTCAAATTTGTGGTCCTGAAACCACTGTTCCGACTAGATCTAAAATCGGGCTGTTACATAATATAACTGTTTATATTAATAAATTCGGTAAAAAATATACAATTAATATTTTATATGAATCAAATTCATATATTAATTTTATATATGTTCTCTATTTGTGTACAACAAGTTTGTACATATAATGTGTTTAATATTTAACTATCAATTTAAATTAATTCAATAATTAATTTAATTCATGTGTCAACTAAATACAATACCAAATGTATTTGGATTCTGTTCGTTTCAACTATAGGGTGACCCTGTAGGCTATTGTAATCTTGGTAGTAATACTAGAACGTTTCTAACATTACAATCAATGAGTGTCATCTAGCAATGCATCATTGTCACCCAAGTTAAAAGAAGTCGTGATTCAACATTTCTATGATAATCTTTTCATGTATTATATCCTTTTATCCTTAATATCAAGATTGGACACAAATCATGGAATAGTCACATTTTTATAATCCAATCTCATATTTCTTGATTTTCTGAGCAAAGTACAATAAACAAATAAATGTGACATCTCATATCCACTTATTCGAGCATGTCCATGTATTTCTAGTCTCACTCCATCAAGAGACCTAAGATATTGCTCCCATTATGTAGGAGGGATAAATCCTATCTTGATCAACCATATCCCACTATATGGATTGTGGTATATCCAACATCAATCTTCATAGTACAACCTATTGTGGTAGACGTTTTGACTATATCAAAATATACAACTCATGATGTTGGGACAATGATGATCTCAAGTCTGAGGATCATGTACATAGTTATCAAAATGAGTAATATTGTGACTATTACATAATAATCCAAGAAACATACTCATAGAGGGTCAGTCCAATATGTTGTTATCCAACACATACTCATGTATTGATTTTGACATATGTGACAACCCGTTTTTTAGTAGTGTCAAAAACTGTGGTTTCGAGACCACAACTCCAACGTGTAAGTCTGTAAATATTAATTATTTAAATTTTTATAGGGTTGTTAATGTCATAATAAATTTTGGTTAAGAAATTTTATTGTTTAGGTAGTTAATTAAGTAAAAAGGACTAAATCATAAAAGTTGAGTATGTTGATTACTATTAGTTAAGGTTATTAGATAGCTATAGAAAGGTTAATTAAGGGACTTGATTGGTAATTAACCCATCACCACCTATAGTGGACTGTAATGGGCCCAAATATTAGTGAAAGTTATTTGTATATTAAAGGGAAAATTTGTAAATAGGTAAAAAGTATAATATAATAAAACATGTTAAAATTTTTATCATATTCTTTGTCCTATCTCCAATCGAAAACCCTGGAAGAGACTAGAGAAAGCTTCGGTCAAGCTTTGGTCCTTTGATTTGGTGAATGAACCTTGTCCGTTTTTAGTAATTTTTATTTTTTGAGCACATATTATCTTGATTTAGCTAACCCAATGACTAATTTGTAAAACTATCAAATGTTATGGATTATTCCATTGGTACAGTTGAGTTATTCTTGAAGTTTTGTGGTTGACTATTGAGCTTGGTTACTAGATAGGACTATTTTGAGAAGTGATTTTTTTTATGATTTTAACGTTTAAGGACTAAAATGTAAAAATAGTAAAATTGATTGTACCTGATTGAATTAACAGAAAATATGGGTTGTAATGAGCTCCTACATGGTTCAGCTAAGCTGGGTTTAAGTTGAAAATGGTTTAATTGCGTGTTTTGGACTTAAGGACTCAATTGCATAAAAGTGAAATGTTGGGGCTAATTTTTTCAAAATTTTTAAAATGACTTAATTACATAAAATGAGTTCATTTTTTTGTTGGAATTAGTTACTTGAATGAAATTATTATTTTAATCAAGAACGAGTTGAAAATCGTGGAAAATAGAAAGTTGTTGAATAGTCCCTGAACTTTTGTGATTGATACAATTTAGCCGGGTATGTTCATTCAGTTTAATTTTTTTTAAATTGTAATGTTTTGAATTATAAATTACTATTGAATGTTTAATTAAACATTGGATGTTAAGGTGATGAACATTGAAGTTATGAATTATATGCAAAATTGATTAGAAATGTGATCTCTTATGTTGGATGAAGATAGGATAGAGTAAAATTAGCATGCCAATAGGTTATATCGCGTGCAATATGGAAATGGTATGAGATGTGATGATGATTCTTGTATATCTCCTATACACTGAATATATCGGGGTCTTGTATCTATTACGGACTATCGTGTTATATTATAGTGTTTTTCGGTGTGTTACCGGGGGCGGATGTTAGCCTTTGGGATAGGCACTTAGTGTCAAGGTGTGTTATCAATTGGATTATCTCGTATGAACATTTGGCGTGATCTCTGATGGTTAACCATGTACTCATATACGTATAACATTCATCGACAATGTTTTAGTGATAATCAACTATTATTGAAATGTAGAAAATTTGATTTATATTCTTGTTGAGCATCGACTCACCTGTTGCGACTATGTTGACAAGAAGCTTGATTATTAAACTTGTACATAGAATTGATTTGTTTAATTCAGTAAGCTTTCTCGTTTTAACTTTCGAACTTACTAGGCTTATAAAAACTTACTCGTGTCCATGTCTCTTTATTTGTATATTACTATTTTTTGGAAATCGGGAGATTGGATCAACTTGAAGAAATCACACTATCCATGGATTCTCTTGGTAGACATTAATTACAACTTGGCTTATATGGCATGTAATAGGAGGATTTAAGTTTGTTTGTAAAGATGCATAATTGACTATGTTGTATAACTTGCTATGCTTATGATCTTAATGTGTTTTACAACTCCTTGATATATATATAGGCATGATTCTAACTTAGACACAAATGGATGTAGTTGTGTAAGTCAATTGGTAAGCTTGGTTATCTTAATGTATGCTAGTTGAGATTAAGTGTTCATAGCTTGGAAGTCTGAGTTGTGGTGCCTTTGATGACTTATTGGTTAGAGTTTTGGTTGATTGATTTGGCATATTTTGGTTATTCTTGAATGTGTTTCGAGGCCTTGTGATCATGTGTTAGTAAGTTGGTTTAGGTACCTAAGCATTGGGTGTGAAAATAGCATGTTTTGAGTCATTTTGGGCACACATGGCCTAGGGCACGGGCTTCCACACGGCCGTGTGTCACACATGAGCAAATCTACATGACGTATGCCCTTAACGTGTTAGGTGCAGGTTGGTCCACATAGGCACAGAGAGTTACATGGCCTAACAACATGGTCATGTGACCCTTAAATACACTGTCATAGAAAGTTATACAGTCGTGTGAGCTTATATTACACGAGCACAGTTAGTTACACAGTCTACGTACACGGGCGTGTGAAGTAATCACATGGGCATATGGAGCAGCCCAACAGCCATGTCTGAAGCCACATGGGCATGTATGGTTTGTCAGCAAATAAAAGCTGAACATCAAGTACTGTCAGGATTGTTACAGCCTATCACGATTCCTGAGTAGAACTGGGAGCGTGTGATGATGGATTTCGTATATGGATTACCTATGACACAGAGGAAGAAAGACTCAGTCTGGGTTATTGTTTATAGATTGACGAAGTAGGCTCATTTTATTCCCGTCTAAACAGATTATTCACTTGAGAAATTAGCCAGTTATATGTGACAGAGGTCGTCAGGTTACATGGGGTACTTGTGTCAATCATTTCTGATAGAGACTCGAGATTCACCTTTACATTTTGGGGTAAGCTTCACGACACTTTGGGCACTAAACTTAATTTCAGCACACCGTATCTTCACTAAAGAGACAGGCAATCAAAACGAGTAATACAAATTCTGGAAGATATGTTATGATGTTGCATTCTTGAGTTTGATGGTAGTTGGGAAAAGTATTTATCGTTTGCAGAGTTTGCGTATAATAACAGTTATCAATCCAATACTAAAATATCACCATTTGAAGCATTATACGATAGAAAATGTAGAACACCGCTTTACTGGTCAGAGTTGAGTGAATCCATGTTAGTTGGCACGGATTTGATTCGTGAGACTAAAGACAATGTCTAAATAATTCGGGATTACTTGAAAATAGTGTCAAATCACTAGAAATCATATGTAGATTTAAAAAGGAAAGATATAGAGTTTGTTGTAGGCGATAAGTGTTTTTGAAAGTCTCACAATGGAATAAGGTGCTCCAATTTGGTAGAAAAGGAAAACTGAGTCCGAGATTCATCGGGTTGTATTAGATTACTGAAAGAATTGGTAATGTAACTTACACACTAGCTCTACCTACGGAACTTGAAAACATTCACAATGTTTTCATGTTTCAATGCTGAGACGGTATATGTCAGATCCTTAACATACCTAATGAAGTTGAATTACAATTGGATTTTTCGTATTCTGAGGAATCGATTAGAATCTTGGCATGGGCAGTAAAAGAGCTTCAGCGTAAAAGAGTACCGTTAGGAAAATTTTTATGGAATCGGTGTGGAGTTGAGCAAGCTATATGGGAAACTGAAGAATCTATGAAAACTCAGTACTCGAACTTGTTCACTAGTAAGAATTTCGAAGAAAAAATTTTCTAAGGGGGGAGAGTTGTAACAACCCGTTTTTCAATGGTTGCAAAAAATGTGGTTAAAATCTCTCGATCTTCGAAAGTGTTTTCCTCTTTTAATTCCACTAGTAGGCGGGTCCTATGAACTTTGACTCAGGAAGAGGCGTAACTCGCGCTCGTCTCGTATTTCATCCAATTTTAGGTTTTTTATGTAAAGCAGCGATAATGTTTTCCTACTAAATGTATGGTATCCTCTATCTTTGGACCTATCATTCGATACGTTGAACCCAAAGCCTATGACAGCTATCAAGCTTGGAGTTGTCCCTAGATACTCTATATTGGTTTTGGGGGAAAGAGTATCAGAACTTTAAGCCGGAACGCTCTTATCTGGAAAAAGTGTTCTACCCTAACCCTAACTAATCTTCACCGAGATTCAACAAGATTACCCATTTTGTTATGCTAAGCTTATGGAAACCCTCTTTCTTGAAGACGATTTGTCCTCAAATCAAGCCATTTGCTCGCGAAAAATTTTTCATCACCACAAACACCTTTGTTCATGAACCCTCCCTTTTGAGTAGGATACCATTTCAAATTGTCACCTACACAATAATAGAATAAATTAGTGACACTTTGAATTTTGAACAGAAAATAACTTTTTGACAACCTATTCAAACTTGGAATGCTTAAACCGATACCAGGATCAAAAATAGAAATTGATCTCACCTTCTCATAATAAATCAAAATGTTCTTTAATGGAAACAAACCAGAACCACAAAGTACTATGAAGATATAATCTTGGAAATCAAAAGTGCATCGCTCAAACACCTTGAGTTAGGCATGGTTCAAACAAATCAACGTCTCATAACAATTCATAAAACACACATTCCGATCAAAATCAAGAACATGGAAAAATCTTGGCAAAGGAAGTTTAAACTTGGATTTTCCAACAGACGCATCACATTTTCCAAAAACGAAAGTCTTGATGTCATCATTCAAAACAAACATTCTTTCACCAATCAAAGAATGGCAATTAACACCACCAAAGTACTTTACCTTTTCAAAATTAAAGTCGTGAGCAAAATCATCAATTCGAGTTGATTGAAGTGGTTAAAGGAATAACAGAATCTTACCTTGCTCTCCTTTAGAAACAAGTGACCAAAAATCGTATTGGACAGTACCTCTCTTAACCAACAAAAACCTTCTTTCCTCGAGAAGGTAGTGTAGTTAAAACTTGGTGGTTGAGTTAACCTTGTCGGAATAAAATACGAACTTCACGTACAACCAAAGAAATGGATTAAGGAACGAATTTAAATTGAAAACAAATTTGGCAAATTTCGTTACCTTATTCAAAAACCAAGTATCAAACAAATGGAAATTATTCACACAAAATTCAAGTTGCTGGTTTTTCCCACAACATGAACCAAAACAAATTTCGGGTTTAAAAACATGATTTTGATTACTTATGCCAAAGTGTAGCAAAGGTTTTAGTAAATCAAACATGCTGAGATAAAATGAATTTTGCATAGACAGATACATACAATCAAAACTCTTTACATTCTTCGAAACAGATTTGCACCAAATCTTGGATTTTTCACAAGACAGTAATTGATGCACAAAATTATCACAATTGAAAATTATAATCGCTTTTCGTGAAAAACCGTCATCATGCAGAATCAAATCTTTGGTTTGTCAATCAGACTGAACAACATCAACAAAGTTTTCTTCACAATGCAAATCAAAAGAAAAATTCCTTGTGCTTTCTTTTGGAATGAGTTCATTAACCATAGTCAAGGAATAGCAATTAATCAGATGCAGATAAGGGAATCTTTTAAAAACTAAACTAAGTCACCGAAAATGTTATTGATAACTTTCAAACATGTTTGTCATGATTCAGTTGTTAGAATTTCCTTACCTCGCTTACCTTCGAGCTTGTGGGTTCGATTTCATCTTCAACCTTACCTTTTTTGGTCATGCGAAAGCGTTTTTCATCAGGAAGGTATTGAAGTTGATACTCGACACTCGGCCTTTCAACATATGCATCAATTATTCCAGGAACTAGTTCATTAAAGAAGCATAATTAAATGAACTTAACTCATACATCAAGAAATAATCCTAGGAACTAGATTAATTAAGAAGCATCTATTAAATGAAGTTCAATAATAACTCAATTATTAAAACTAAGATGAGTTGAATTAATGACCAGCAACTCATTTATTAATCTAAGATGAGTTATTAACTAAGATGAACTCAATTTATTAACAAACTGAAATTAAACGTCTCATTTTGCACTTGGGCCCCTCGAATTTAGGCCAATCTCGATGTCGTCAAGATGTATCGAAACATGATGCAACCGGGTTCACATTGTAGCTAGCTTCCAAAAATCTATAAAACGTCAATCAAGTACAAACAGTAAGCTTGAATAGCTTAGTAAGTCATAAGCAAAGAAATCATCATATAAACATTAGTAATATACTTACAATTTGACCGAATATAACTATCTCATGTACTCACAAATTCCTCTTTTAACAAGCATAATTATATCATCACCTCAATTATTATACTTACCTTATTTTTATGAACATTTAATTTCTCACATACCTGAAACATTTATCTCAATTTCACATTGAATCTTGACTCGACATTGCCGTTGAACTATTCCAAAATTAATAAGGATGCTCTGATTTTTCTATAATCTTGTACAATGCCTACGTCCCAGATGAGGTCTTACATGTTATTAAATATCGATGCCACTGTCCCAGACAGGGTCTTACACGAAATTATATACAATGCCAATATCCCAGACATGGTCTTACAAGTAAATCTCAAATCGATGCCAACGTCCCAGACGAGGTCTTGCACGAAATCACATATTAGAATCCTATAGTTCGTGCAGGGCTTTCGGATGTCGTAATTCCATTGCATCAAACTCGTAAACAAATCTCCCATGCATAAAATGATTCGGCAATCACACATACAGTTGTAATAATTCAATTCAGCACACATATCACACATACTTTCGAATTTAACATCATTTATTCACTTACGAACTTACCTCGAACGAAGACGAATGAACCGGAACGACTATTCGACAACTTTTGACTTCCCCCAATCCAAATCTGATTTCTTTCTCTCTTGATCTAAATTAATTTAAATTTGACTTGTTTAATAACATATTCACTCAAATTCATTCAAAAATACATAATTTGGGCATTTTGCACTTTAGCCCCTAACGTTTCATATTTTCTCAATTTAGTCTCTATTTCAAAATAACACAAAATATTCAAAATTTCAACATCCTATAGTTAGACTGAATTTTACTAAGGTTCATAGCAGCCCATTTCTTTCATTTATTTCACATTTAGACCCCTCAATTTACAAAATTCACAATTTAATCCCAAATAGGCATTTTTACAAAAAAAAATCACTTAATTAAACAAGATAATCAAACAACATATATTTATTTTCTATCATCAAACAACAAAAAACAACACATTATCAACAATGGAAATTCTCAAATTCATCATCAACTCCAAAAATTAACTCATGGGCTAGATAATATACAAAGCAACGATCTCAAAAACGTAAAAATTATCAACAACCGAGCAAAACACTTACCCAATTTAAGCTTTCAAAGTGTCGAACCTAGCCTTTCCTTTCCTTTATTTTTTCTTTTGAAGTTTCAACCAAGCATGAACAAATGCATGGCCATTTTGTGTTTTCTTTAATTTAATTATATGTTATTTTTTTTACTATTTTAACCTTAATAACTTAACATAAAATTCACCTAACCTTGTCCATTATTGTCCACCACTATTATTAATGGTATAATTGACATGTAAGTGCTCCACATTTCCATTTTATATCAATTTGATGCCTTTAACAAATAGACCTCAAATTGTTCACTTTAGGCGATTAAATCCTTTTATCAAATTAAACACACAAACGGATAAATTAAATCACGAAAATTTCACACATGTCAATTCACATACTATAAGCACGAAAAATAATATTAAAATATTTTTTTGGCTTGGATTTGTGGTCCCGAAATCACTGTCCGACTAGGGTTTAAACCGGGTTGTTACAAAGTTACATGGCCTGGCCACACGACCATGTGACCTTATATTACACAGGTAGAATTAATTAAACAATCTGCGTACACGGGTGTGTGAAGTAATCACACGAACATGTGGAGTAGCCACATGACCATGTCCGAAGCCATACGGTCTGGGCTCTGTCACACGGCTTGGACACACCGCCGTGTGACCCATATTTTGAGAATTATTAGTTTTTCCTAAACTTTCTTGTTTGATTCAAATTGGTCCTTGATTGTTTCTAAACTATTTTTAAGGCCTCGTGGACTTGATTTAAAGCCCATAAGTGTATGTTTGACTTCAATCTGAATTATTTATAAATGTTATTAATTAATTGATAAACTCGATGCTACTTGTTGCTAAATATTTTAAATGTATGGTAATACTTTGTAACCCTAATTCAGCGATGGAAACAATTTATGGGTGTTACATCATCCCTATGTCAATGACAATTATTTGTCATTAGTCAACTACACATTAGTCTCAATGCATTATTGTTGTCCAAGCCCACAATAATACTTGACTAATGGCCTTTTAAGAATAATCATATTTTCTTAGGACTTTATTACAATTTAGTTTATTTTACACAAAAAAAAAAGAAACTGAAATAATAATGACAATGCCTTTTATTAATAAACAATGTAAAATGAGTATGTGATTACAATCATCTCATGATTGGTCTTTGGGTATACTCTAATAGTTACAGCATCATACATGGTCCGTCGGGACAATAAACATGGGATAGTCCATCGGGACAGTAAACACGGAGAATTATGAGGTGTAAGAACATAGTTCGACTATGGCAACCAATGGAGTCTGCCAGAACATTAAACATGGGGTATATTGTGTAAGTCCATAGCTCGGCTATGGTAACATGTGAAGTCCGTTGGGACACTAAGCACGGGTAGCCTGCTAGGACGTTAAACATGGTATTATAATGCGTAAGACCATAGCTTGGCTCTGTAAGCATAAAGTAGTCCGCCAAGATAGTAAAAGCGGGTGGTCAATAAGGATGACATTAATGGGGAGTATTGAAAACAAGGAAAAGGGGTTAGGAGGAAAATGGAAATATGAACACACAATAAATGGCTAGCGGGTTTAAAGATTTGCCATTTAATAGGAAGTAATCGAAGAAAGAACAAGTTGATGGAATAGGACACAAGGGTGGTAACCCAGTAGGAGGGAATGACACGCCAGTAGGTTCTTGGCATAGACAAACAAAAAGAAGGTTTATTCAAGGATCACAGATAAAGATCCATCATTAGGTACAGTCAGAGAGTACTCGAAGAAACCCTATAAGCTGGAAATTTAACATAAAATATGTCAAATGGTCTATAAGGAATAGAGGGTTAGTAAGAACCCATTGCCAAAGAAAGACGGATATGTCAGAAGACAGATATGTCTGTCAAGACTATCACTCCTTAAAGGTAAACTAGTGTGGAAGTACTAGCCAAACAACTAGTGTAGTAGGGAACAAATAAGTAAGAGAAATTGTGAATTTAAATTGTCACGCAGATGAGAGTCTGATGAGTATTGTAGGCTAGTAGTCTAAAATGAAAGAGTGTGTTGTATTTAAAGGCCAGGTATCGCAAATGAGATGAGTTACGAGGATGTAAACTGATCTCGATTTAACCCTAGTGGGCCTTAGTCTGCCCGAGTGGTGAGAGACCTCATTAGTTATCCCGAAAAAGGGAAAGTTAATAAGTCTTGTGAGACTTCGAGAATATAAGGAGTTTGTTCTTGACTAAACAGATGTGAAATATTCGCCATGGTGGACATAGCCTGAAGGGTCATTAGGAAGGTAGGTCGAAGAACCTTTTTTTTGTAATTAAATGGTGGAAAGAAGAAATCCACATTAGAGTAGGGTCAAATGAAAGGATATAAAGAAGGGTAGAGTTTGCAGATCTGAGGGTTCATTCAAGGAACCATTAAGCTGGTATGGTTCCAAAAAAGTTTATTTAACTGTCTATCCACTATCAGATAAGTTTGGAGATAAATAAAAAATCGTCGGATCATATTGAGGGAAATGTCCCCAAAAGAGCAAGAAGTTTATTGTATTTAAATATTATTTATTTGAACCCTCGATTAGGAAGGGATATGTTTCATGTAATGTAGAAACTCGCTAAGTTCATTTGAACTTACAAGGGTTTCTTTGTGATTGTAGGGTCCGCAGAATAAGGAACTCAAGGACGGACCAAACCATATCGTATGGGATCAAGGAGTTTGTTAATAAGGTGTAATGCATATAGGAAGGGGGCTATCTTTAGGGACTTCTCCAAGGGGGCGAAAAAGATGTAATTAGTTAGTCCCGATAGGGTCAGGGCTTGAAGCTGGAAACTTTTATTTAAGAATTTTACTGTAAGAGATTTATATTTATATATTAGCTAATAAAGCCCGACTTAAATTCAATAAGTTTGAATTTAGTATTTAGTTCAAATTGGGTCCTTTTGTGACACTCCGTTCTTGAATTCGGTGTTCAAATCAAGTAAGGGTGTTGCACACTATCCATTGTCGGCCATGAATACAGAACACCAACATTCATCCTCTCCCTCTTTTCTTCATTTGGAATATGAAATCTCACCTAAGATCTAAGGAGACAGAGAATCCTTTATTTTTCTCTATTTTTATGTGTTTTTAAGTTGACTCCTCTATTAGGGAGTTTTGATTGAGTTTTTTCTTTAAATCTTGAGTTTTAAATGGTTTATTTGTGCATGGGTAATATGGTAAAAAAATTTCCTTATTCTGGGCATTTGTCCGATAGCCCATTCAGGCATGAGTGTCCTAAATAGCTATTACAAGACTTTGTTGTTTAGTCTCATTTTAGGCAATTCTACAGAATAAACGTTCAATCAACCAAATGTTTTAAACACTATTGAGAATTCAATATGCTTGGAATGGTTTAACTATTCAGGCAAACCAAACATAACGTTAATTTCTGTTGGACCCTATTGTGGGACTATACTTCCCTAGAACTCACTAAGTTCTTATGAACATACTTAGTTTCTTTCTTCTTATTTTCAGGCTCTTAGGTTGGACGTTGTCATAGTAGGGAATTAGCCAGATTAGCGGCCTATTGTGAGCATTTTCTTGTCTTGGTGTAACATGTAATTGCAGGGGTGTTAGGACATTTGTTAGTTGCCACCTGTTGAAATTATCAGCCTGTATTTGAAAATGATATTTTGTAATTCTAGATGTTTATTTGTAGAATTGTTGGGTTTTATGTCAAACTTGGTTTTATGTGGTACTAAACTGAAACAAATTTTAAATTACTACTCGATTGATAACTCGATGATGAGATTTTATCTAAACTTGTGAATATTTATGAAGCTTCCACCAAAAATTGTTTACTCGTACTCATCTATTGGTGGGACAACACTATTTTTAACCATTTTCAACTTATTATATGTTTTCAATTTAGTGAGACTCTGCTCTAGCATGCTGGTACCCGCCAAGCTAGGATTCTGGTTTTCAAATGGTATAATTAGTTAAATGGTTTTACCTTGTGATGCTCCATACCTAAATCCAACGAACGGTTCGGGCGTAGGGTGTTACATTTTTCCTACCAGCCCCAACTTCCCCTAAAATGAAAATTTTTTTATTTAGGTCCTTTAAAATTTTTAAAATTTTAAACTAGTAAAGGTAAAATTACACTTTGACCCCCTTAAAGATAATAAAAATTTGATTTAATCTTTTAAAAATTATAATGATATAGACATTAAAATATTAAAATTGTATTTTTACTATCGTAAAAATTATAATTTAATTTTGACTCCTAAAAATATTTTCTAACTTTGCCTCTGATCCATTTATGCAAAATTTTGACCTACCCGAAAATAAAATCCCAAATCCTAGCTTTTACCTCTTGAATCTTTTTATCCACTTTTGTTTCATGTCTCGCCGTGAAAGGTCGAAACATACCTAGTTCCCTACATTTTAACAACAACATTTAAAAAAAGCTAAATTTTTACTCTATTTACATGTTTTTGCATGGTTTTTACCTTAGTTTAGGATACCATAGGTAAACTAAAAGTAATACTCTCATGACTGCTTCAAATGAATCTGACCACCTTTTTTTACCTACTAAAATAGGTAATTAATGCTAATAAAGTGTCACAAAAATTAAGTGGGATGGGATCAAAAAGCTAAGAGGAGAGGAAGGGAAATTAAGAAGTAGAGAATAAAATGGCGAGCATCGGTGCAGTTTCAACCACAACTCCCTATGTTCTGGGAGGTTGATCCCTCTATGGTTTTTTCACCTTTGGTTTTTTTGTTTTTTTTAAACAGAATTTTCCTTTTTTTTATTAGGGGATTAGGTCGATTAACTTTTGGATGACATAGTTTAAGTTATTTATCAACTTTTTTTACCTGTCAAATGAGTGGTTATATGGACATGAAGTGTAATGCCACATCAATTTTTAGAAAATAAATGGGTAACCAAAACAATATGTTATTGTAATGGGCAATAATTATATTACAAAATTTTTAATTACGTGACCATTAGATAACCAACTAAGCAGTTTACCAATAATTTAATTTAAAACCTCATAAAACCTAAATGGCTAAATCATTAATATCATTTCTGATTTCTCCCAAACGGTTAAATCATTTCTGATTAACCAATATATTCATAAATTCCAAGATCTGACTAGAGATTTATATTTTCTCAATGTTAACTGCATGAATTACCTACTCAATTTGTTTGCTTTGTTCCTCTTTTCATTAAAATGTTGACCGTAATTACAAAGTATAAATCAATTTTATTAGAAAAAGTAATAGATTATTCGAATGAAATATTTAATACAAATCTATTATAGATAATTAGTGTTCTGAATTAAGATCTCAAAATACTTTCATGAAACCGTGTCCATAAAATTAAAGCTATAATAATAATAATAATAATAATAATAATAATAATAATAATAATAATAATAATAATAATAATAATAATAATAATAATGCCTTTGAATTAGAGCCTCTTTGTCTAATTATCTTTCTTTTTTGTTCATTCATCATATATTTTACTACTCTAATTGTGTTTCTTATCTATTTAATGCACCTTAAATGACAATGATGAATTGGGAAAAAAGAGAGCAAAATAGACAAATTAAACCAAACCAATCTTATTTGGTTTGATTATTTCGATTATCCCTTTATTTTGGTTCGGTTATTTTTATTAGTACACAATTTTTGTTTTATTCAATTGTTGTCATGTAAAAATTGAATCGACTGAATGTACACTCTACCACGAGCATATAAACAGATAATATAACTTGTCTTATTTGAAGTTGGAAATATTTTCAATCAAATCAATTAGGAAGTGAATTAAATGATTTTGTGGCATGTGTTGGCTATTTTTGAAGATCCATCTTGTGGAGCAACAAATCTTTAAAGTTTGGGCCAGATTTAAAAATCAAATCCCTTTACTTTGTGAAGATTGGATCGAGAGCATTGAAGACATATCTTTCAACAGTCCACTTTACTTCATATTTTATTAGTATATTATTTTCAACTATTTTTGTTGTTGTTTAATAGATATTTGGATAGTAATTGATTCCTAATATGTTAGCAACTCTCAAACTTCTATACATTTGAGAGACTTGTATAAGTTTATGTACGGTGAGTATTGAGGGCACCTATCTATTCAAGTGAGGAACATTATCTACGAGTGCATTTGTGATTGTAAAATCTTTGTATTGTGATTTTACAGACTAAGTTCTCAAGGGAGAATTTTAGTGGTGAGAGATCTAGTCTTTGGATACAAAAGTGAGGATTCTAGACCAAGGCTGTTAGACTAGGATCAGTAGTTGTATTGAGTTCAAAGATAATAGATTTTTCTCATTGAGCTAGGCTCCACAGATGTGTGGAAACTAAACTACATAAACAATTTTGATATCCCTTGTTTTTATTTTGGTTTTCGTAGTGCTTGCAAAAGTACCCATTTCCACAACCACTTTTGCTCATATTTCCTTGCAATTATCGACTGGTTCAAATCAACAAGGTATAAAATGTTTGGGTATTCTTTTGCATGCATCCATATAGCTCTCACTTGTTTTGAGCTTTTGATGAGTATAAGACACAAATTTAATGGTTATGAAAGTATTGATATGTTGTCCATGTTTTGATGAATTATGATATAAGTCGAACATATTCTAGGAAGAGATTACACCTATTTGTGGTCATTCTTTAAGCATGTTTCAAGTTTACCGAGTGTGAGGTGTTTCGGTCGTTGTTTATGGTGTTTTAAACTTATGAGTTCTCTAAGTCCAACTTTTGGTATTAAACCTTTTGGTGGTGAAACAAGTGAAATTTAAGTTAACATTTGGCTATAGGTTATGGTTTTGATACTTGGTTTTTGTGGTATCACAACAAGTCAAATAAATTAAAAACTTTTACAATTCCACGGGCTTGCATCGATACTTTTCTAGAGGTACATGTACTTCTCACTCAATTTGCCTACTGCACTATTTTGGTGATTTTATACCCTCCGAAGCTTATAGTTAGTCTCAAATACATCTAAATACTTACAAGTTGATTCTAAATTATTTCAACATGATTTTAATGTTCTAAAATTAATTTTATTTGTTTTCTATGAATTGAGAAAAATGTTTTTAATGTTTAATTTCTCAAATAAATCAAAAGTTTTAGTCATGAAAGTTTTCCGGTAAAACTTCACATTCATACCATACATTGAGACAAATGAGAGGTGTTACAGTCCAATTGAACCCTTTAAAAAATATTTTCCAAAAAATTCAACCAATGGCTCTAATCGATCCTTGAAGAACAAATTCTTGGCAACCCAGAGTTTGAAGAATTTCCCCCAAAATCTTGAACAATATTAAATAAAAAAATATTTTGAAAAAGAACAAAAAATGAATCTTGCAAAATAAAATACTACAAAGAGTACTAGAAAAAATTTCTAAGTATGATGAGACTCTAATTCATTTGAAGTAGTTCTAGTCGAACTAAAAATACTTATAAACATGAAACTTTTAAATAATTCAAAATGCTTTAAAATATCATAAATTTAGGAAGAAATAAATACCAAAAATATAAAACTTAATAAATACAATATTGGGAGCCTTAAAATTGAATCGGATATGATTCAAAAACAAGTTAAAGCTCAAAACTTGTAATTTCTTGTAATAATTCTGTTCATAAATTCTGCTCGCCAGTCTTCATTAAAACAGTTATAACTTGAGCTATTAAACTTGAAATTAGATAATTCAAAGTGTGTTTCTAAACTAAAAGATAACTCTTTCATAAATCAAAAGACATCTTGACCCAGAAATGCTTAGATTCCTTCCAAAAGTGCATCGCAAGCCAATTGATTTTCTAGACTTTAAAATTAGCAACTTCAGTGAACAATAGATTTCACTTCATTCGTGCATATACCAAACCCTCAACTCTTTCAATTTAAAAATTAAAGTTCGATTGATAACACTACTTAAAAGGCTTCTGTTAAATTGAATTACGTGTAATATTTAAATTAAAATTTTACGACTAAATAAAATCTGAAAACCAAATAAACAAATAAAATATTAAATTTGGAGTTGTAAGTATTTTGTTTTGATTCGGCATTATAAGGTTTTCAGCACTACTCAAAGAAATAAAGTGTCTTTTGTTTTCTTACATGTCTTATACACGACTTTAAATTGATCTTGTGAGGATTTTTTTTGGATGTCACATAATTCAATCTAATAAATTTTCTTTTACGTAACTATCAATTAAACTTCAATTATTAAATTAAAAAAATAAAGAGACAAAATTCTAAAATTAAAATTAAAAGATTAAATTTTAAATCTGGGAAGAATATAGAATCTAAAACAGAATTAAACCCTTTTCTCTCATTCCTTTTCTTTCTTTTCTTCTTTCTCTCTCCTTTTCTTCTCATCTCACATCCTTGAAAAAACAGCAAGGTATCATGATTTTAAGATTAAACATGTACAGTCAGCCATGTATCTTAAAATTATACATAGTTATAGATAGATATTAATTTATTGGTACATAAAAGTCACTCTAGCTTATAGATATTATACTCGATTATAAAGCATGCATTTTAGGGAAAAACATAATCACTTTGTTAAATTTGAAAACTTCATCAAGGTGTAAGAAATAGTTCATAAAATAAATACATACCACACAATCTAATTAGTTTTAAACATGCTACAGTTCTAACTGCTGAAGAGAAATATCTATTCTCTCAATCATACTTTAGAAACAGTAAGAAATGATAAAACCTACAACACAGACTATAGACCTTTTTCTTTTTCACCCTCACACTCACAATCACACCATTTGTTTTTAAGTTTCTACATTATTTCGAGCAAAATACGACATTTACAGCTTACAACAATCAATAAGAGTTTTGGACCTCCAAATAAACTGATAGATATATATATATTTACTTTTTTTGAGCTTGTATCTCTATTTTCAACAACTTGCACTCCTCCAAAGCTGCACTCCACTGCGATTTCACAAGACAAGGAAATCCTTCACATGAATTTCAAAATAACCCAACCCAAGCAAAGCTGTTATTAACAAAAACTTGTTTAATTATCACTTACGCCAGTGTTTGCCTCCAAAGTTTTAAATAAAAAAAGCACTAGAATTTTAACTTAAAAGGAGAGAGAACACGAAGATTACAGTTCTACATGAAGTGGCGACAATTTTGTTGGATGAGAATTGCTACATTATTGGTTTCCCTGACGTATCTGTTTCATTTCTTGCACTGTAGCTTTCCATAAATTCTCCATCTCCATTTTTAGAAGCTGAACTTTGCTCAGTTCTAACTGTTTCACCCCCCGGAATGGAGACTTCATCTGATGGTTTCATATCTTGCCCTCCAAGAAACAATGAATCCATATCTCTTTCCCCTTCCTGCTTTATCATCAATTCGTCCTCAAAATCATCAAATTCCAAATTTCTCAAAATTTCAGGAAGTGAATAACCAGTATCTTCAGCAAGCCTATTTCCCATCTCAATGTCAATTTTCTCTTTTGAGCTAATATGACCTTCCATAAAGTTTGGCATCATTGATCCCATAACCATATGCTCACTTTCCTCCACAAATGAACGAAAATCATTTAATGAAGGTGGAATCTTGGACAAAAACATTTCACCAAGATTTCCTGCTGTTCCCTTGTTATATGGGTTTTCTTTTTTATCATATCGATAACGGAAGTTCTCGTACGTAGTCTGTAAAAAAAATTGGACAAGACTGCAATCAAATATTATTCAGAAACAAAACACACTGGGGTTGATATCTAACGCAGGGAATATTTCCTAATTCACAAAACAAAAAAGGAAACATATGGTAGAAATACAAGCATATACAAGCTCTAGCATGGTAATTTACACAACTTGTTAAGGTCAAACACAAAGCAAATCGAAAAATATTAGCATACAACAATATTGACTTTATGGTAGAGTTTGGGAACTTAAAGCCGTACTTGTATTCAGATTTCAATATTTCAGAGTGAAAATCATTTGAATTAAAATTCATAAATTTGAAATCCTTTGTCTAGATTAGTTTACAATTTGCTATTCGAGATTGAAGGGAGAGAATTGAAATGTGTTGAATTTGCAAATTCCTTAGAAATTTGGATTCTTTTAAAAAGTTTTCCAATAGGATGAATTTGGATTATAGAATACAAATAGAAATTCCAGTCCTCAAATAAGTATCTCCTAAACATAGCGAATGAGAGTTTATTATAGTTGCAAAAGCCAAAAGAGTAGTAAGCTTAAACAATACAGTGACAATCATCAAATATAAACAGTTCTAAACCCCCCTAAACAATCTTGAACTAGAAAAACATCATACCAATCTAGGGGGCCAACAGAGAGAAATCTTAAGGGATTTTTTTTTTTTAACACTTCTTAAGGTTCCTAGCAATTTCCAAATCATAACACTAAACAAAAGATAAAACTTCTATAGTATCCTCAAGTTTCAATTATACTAGAATGATTCTAAGACCCATCCGAAACATGCTTCATTTTATTTTGTTAAGAGACATTGTGCACTCTTTCATACCATCTTAACTCTTAATGTAAAGAAAACAAATACGGTCTCTCCCTCCCTCTCCCCTTTTTCTTTTAGCTAAATATAGGTTTAGTAGTGGAAGAATTTAGCAATAGTAAAAATGTGCTAAAGAAGGGAACTGCCTTGGTATGCTAATAGAAAGAAACTAATTTACAATCATGTCTTTCATTCCTCAAGTTGTACCCGCAAACTGTTAGAATTGAGTGACCCGAATCCTTATTTAAATAAAATACAATAGTAACCTTATTAAACTCCATCTATTTGATATTGATTAGAATAAGGTGGAAAATCTGTGTGTTTTTTATTTTATCTTTCTCTTTTCTTTGCAATATATTGTTATTACTGACATTCTATTTTTTTACACAAACACAGGAGGAAGAAATAGTAGAAGAATATCTATCTTTGGATAAGTGTCTGAAGGCTGCAGTTAAGTTACAGTTGGAATTGGCAATTATCATATTAAACAAAAATCTGCCTTTTGGAAGTTAATAAAATATAAAGAAGAAACTTCCTTTGAAATCATCAGCCATGATTCCTTACTTGGAGACCAAGAAAAAGAAAGCAGAGGAAAATGGCTTTTTTCCATAATCAACTGCCTTTGACCATTTCAAAAGGAAAAAGGGTATTCTGCCATGAATGGCATTTCAGCCATTAAAGAGAAGGGTAATTCAGCAATTGCGGAGATCAAGGTCGTATTTGAGAGGAAATAAGTGTCTATCAAACCAATACTTGAAACTCTCTACATTTAAAAGAACTTAGCCAGTGAAAATTAGACAATTTTAGTCAGGTGATCTTGTCTCTAACCAATGAATCATGACCAGTTTAGTAACCAATGATCCCACAAGTTCGTTATTTAATTTTGCATCAGTCTCTGGATAATTTATGTAATAATCATCAGTACTTTTCGGATCATCCTAATGCAGTTTAAAACTCAACAACTTCAGCAAACCATAAAGCAGCTAGTTTTCTTTTTGGCCAAACAAAAAGCAGCTAGTTTAAGAATATTATATGCGATACTTGTTCCTGACACTATTTCGCACTGTTACTGTTCAAGTAAATCAGTTTTTTAATACAGATTTAAAAAGCAGTATGGACTAATGAGATTTTTCCCATTAATTTTTTTTTATGAATATTTCCTTTGTTTCTTTTTGGTGATAAAATATTTCCTATTAATTAGCTCAACTGGAAGGATTGAGAAATTAAAATTAGCTGTCATGGAATGGCATTAAACTAACGTATGCTTAGTAAGATACATCATAAAATTAATTCCTAATTTCCAGGGCTTAGCCTTTGATTTGGTTACTATTTTTAAATATGGAGATATCCAGAATCTCCATTATTATTATTAGTATTTTGTTCCATATTTCCATTATTATTTAGCGTATATTTGTTGCCTAAATTAAGGGATTATTCTTATTCCTTAGAAATCTATTAAGATTTTATTTTCTTTTTCTATTTTTAAGGGATTCATTGACATATTTGTTATCATGCTCCCTATAAATTATAGTGTTTTTTCATCAATCTGATAATAAGAACAAGAGTTCCTTTCATTTTTTTTGTAGCAAGTGATAATATCTCCATTATTATTTAGTGTATGTTTGTTCGTCAACGTATTTCTTTTCCTACAAAAACCAAAAACAACACATTGACTTCTAATGGATCCAATTTCAGCATAAATGAGGAACTTAGTGTCTTAGCCTACTAAAACCAAGGTCTAGATTTTGTAAAGTCATCTCATAATTTAGATAAAAATGGCACTGGAGAGACAACATTTACCAATGAACTTGTTTACTCGCAGAAGAATAGAGGCAGATCAAAACTCCCCTAATTTTCCTTATCCCGACTCTAGTTTTATTGAACTTAGTGTTCAAATTGCTAAATGAAAGGGTGTTAGAACTTGTACCAAACACTCTATGTCAAAATTTGTTTCTTACAAAACTCTATCACCTACCTTCTATGCCTTTACAATTTGTCTTGCGTGAAAATTCAAAAGGTTGTACAGAATGCTCTACAGGGTCCTAACTGGAAAGAGGATATTCTCTCAGAGATGAAGGCTCTTGAAAAAAAAAAACCATGGGAGGTAATTGATTTGCCAAAATAGAAGAAAAAAGTTGGATGCAAATGCATTTTTACAACCAAATACAAGTCAGATGGATTGAGGGACACAAGGCACAGTTGGTGGCTAAAGGTTTTACACATGGATTACCTAAAAACCTTTGCAACAGTGGCAAAATTAAGCACAATGACAGTGCTTTTGTGTCAATTACAGCCAATTTTGATTGGTCTCTACAACAGCTTGATGTGAAGATGTGTTTCCTAACAAGACTTAAACAAAGAACTCAGCATGGATCCATCACCAGGTTTTGAGAAAAAGTTTGGATAAAAATTCTCCAAGCTAAAAAATGTTTATATGAACCAAACAGTTGTCAAAAGCTTGGTTCAAAATGTTCAGTCAATTCATAAAAAAAACAAGGATGCATTCAAGGACAAACTGATCACACTACATTCACAAAGTATTCAGCTAATGAGAAGATAGTTATTCTCATAGTTTGTGACTTTGTGTGGATGTCAAGTTTAACCTCGACCTTTTCATTCAACCCATTGTTGTATTATCTGGATTTGTAAGGCAGTTGAGAATTTAAAGACCATGTTAAAAATTCAAGTGTGTATTTGCCAGCTTATGGACCAGCTTCTTTGTTCTAAGAAGGTAGCAGGACCGAACAAGGTTTTGTGAAAAAATAACTTTGGTTTCTATATAAACCAACAAAAGTCTCTAAAGGTTAAAGGCAGAAACTTAAAGTATTGACAAAGAGTTGCATTGACAACTGAATGTCTTCATAAAATACTTGAGAAGACAACAAGTATTCTTAGTTATTTAAGATATTTTCAATCTAACATCTCTTTTCCAACAGCTCTACCTCAACAACATTTTTTACAACTGTTCTAGGGTCAAATTGGCTCAAGGCACCAATAAGAAAGTGGAGTCTAAGAAGGTAGCAGGGCCGAACAAGGTCTTTGAAAAAATAACTGCAGTTTCTATATAAACCAAAAAAAGTCTATAAAGGTTAAAGGCAGAAACTTAAAGTATTGACAAAGAGTTGCATTGACAACTGAATGTCTTCATAAAATACTTGAGAAGACAACAAGTATTCTTCGTTATTTAAGATATTTTCAATCTAACAGCTCTTTTCCAATAGCTCTACCTCAACAACATTTTTTACAACTGTTCTAGGGTCAAATTGGCTCAAGGCACCAATAAGAAAGTGGTGTCTAAGAAGGTAGCAGGAAAGTCTCTAAAGGTTAAAGGCAGAAACTTAAAGTATTGACAAAGAGTTGCATTGACAACTGAATGTCTTCATAAAATACTCGAGAAGACAACAAGTATTCTTAGTTATTTAAGATATTTTCAATCTAACATCTCTTTTCCAACAACTCTACCTCAACAATATTTTTCACAACTGTTCTAGGGTCAAATTGGCTCAAGGCACCAATAAGAAAGTGGTGAAACTAACAAAGGACACAATGGCAAAAAATATAAGTTAGAAAGATTTAAGAATGCATTGATCGACAATAGCCCAAAATGTTGTGCAGACTGTTATACAGCCAGCCAAATTAAGATGCCCTACCAGTCAGAGTATTCTTAGGCATGACAAATATATAATATGATAAGGAACGGACAGAACTTAGTTCTTCAGAAAAACATGGAGCTTTGACAAGAAACTTACTTGATTAGTGCAAATCAGATAGAAATGGAAAACTGTAAGACCACCAACAAACCATACAGCTATGAAGCAGTAGACTATGAGAATTATGGATAGGATATCATGCGACATGGCCTTCCAAATATTGCTATCATTGCCAGCTTCCTTTTCGAGCACATTGATCCAAGAACAAACAAAGACATATAAGCACAAGATGGTTGAGGTTGATATAAACATAAAGAAGAACCGATAGTTACGCTGCAACCAACACACAAGTCAAAAGCACCATTAGTTGCAACCACAAATAAATAAATAACAACATTTCAAAAATACTTAATACTTAGAAGTCATCTATTTAGAGATTATAGACAATATTATGCAACAACTAAGATTTGGGGTAACCTTATTGGTACCATATTTTTACAACTTTTGCCATTTGGCAGAGTTACATCCCTAAAAATAATAATCCTGAAGCCAATAGGAAAAGATATGGTACATCCTAAAGATCAAAATTTCCAACTAGAAGCAACCAGTGGCCTATTAGAAAAATATTATCAACAAGATGAATGGAAATCCCATGTGCACTTTCCGGGTTTAATGAGAAGCGCCATTTAGAGAATATATGCATGATTGTGCAACAACTGTAATTTGGGGCAACCTTAGTGGTACCATAATTTTACTACTTCTGCCATTTAGCACAGTTATATCCCACGTGCACTTTTTGGGTTTAATGAGAAGCACCATATAAGTTGTTCATATTTGCAATACGAAACTACAAAATGGTGATATTAAAAGACATAGATGGTCAAGCACCATTCAATGGTGAACTGATTTAAGACTAGAATTAGCTAGAATATTTTATATAGAGTTGTAAAATGTGTTCCTTTTGGCTAGGCTGCAAATTTTATTTAATTTTCTCTTTCCTTGAGTTTCAAGTGTTAGGAAAACTTGGTAATCGTGATCTACCAAAAATTGCAAATTTGGAGCCTAGAAGTTCTGTTTTATACTTTCTATACTTCCAGATTTTAATCATATTGATACATTTTTAGGTAAACTAATAATAAGGTTAGAGTTCTAGAATTATTTTTACAGAATTTCCCAAGCATGTTTGCTCCTCCTGTGCTGGTATAGTGAAATCAAAGTCAGACTCTTAAGGTATGCTAAATTTGAAGCTTATCGATCTCTTTATTCAGATTTTAAATCATCATCAATCAACTTGAACCAAACATCGAAATTCAATCTTAAACACTAAATTACCTTCCAGCCTCCACCATGCAAAACAGCTTCCAAACAGCTTTTTGACTACCTCGTTTTTTCATCATATCATTAATGCGCTACCAAATTTCATAGAACATAAATTACTCTTAATGTCCCACCTTTTCACCCCCAATGCAACCTAAAATTAAACATCCAACCTGATTTTACTCCTTCCTCCATAATGGAAGCCATTTCACGCATATAGAGATGTGAACTTACCTCAAGTGCATAAAGTATGACTTATTTTGAAGATGTGGAGGATAAGCAGCAAATTTGAGAGAGGGTAGCCAGCACGTACAATCAAGTTTAAAAAGACAATAATGAAGGCCCCGTATAATATTTACTTCAGTTTTAATGCTATAGAAAATATTTATCAAAGCCCAATTGATTTCTAATGTCATAAAATACCATGTTTATGCCAACCTAATTCAAATCATGTCAAGAAAAATATCCCAAGCTCGATTGCTCAATATTTAAGTACATCCTACCAGTAAGTACATTTAGTCGATAAAAAAGTTCAGAGGAAATTTAAACTTACTATTCCAATGCATTGACCAACCCACGGGCAGTGATGATCAAACCTTTGAACACAGTTGTTGCATATGGAACAATGAGATGCTCGGGGAGGACGATAAAGCAAACAGGTGTCACAGTACTTTACTTTCACAGTGTGGCCATTAACTATTACATCTTTAGCACGAGGAAGTTTTAAATGAGGAGTTCTACCATTGACCCACTCCATAGATGGGGTAGTTACATCCAAAGCTTCATCTGATTCAGGAGGTTTTGAATTTCTGGGTAGAATTCCAGGATCTCTACCAGAGGTAAAGAATAGAAACAGCAGATCCTGCAAAGTTGACTTTATTATCAATTTTATATCTTGTAACCGGAAGCGCGAGTTTTACACAAAAAGTATAATTGTGGTGTAAACTAGTTTAAATTCAAATAAAGAGATGAAAATAGTCAAACATACCATTCACCAAAGCGAGTGATAAAAACCAAATACAGTATGTAAATGAAAAATATTCATGAGGGCCACGGAAAACAAAAGAAAGTTAACCCATAGCCAATTGCATGAAAGAGTGACATGAGAGCTTTATTTATTTAATAATATTTTATTATTCCAGTTCTATTTTATAATATTTATTTTAAGTATCAGATATATTTTGGACCGGTTTAAATCTAAGGCTAGGAATAAAACTTTATGTGCAAGAAAGCTAGTAACTTGCTAGCAAGTCTATTATAAATATGTTGTAACATCTTTATGTCACAAGCTGAAATATGACCGTTGGGTGTGTTTTGGGTGCTGATTAATGAAAAGATGCGCAGAAGGATTTATTTAAATGGGGCTTTTTGTTTAATTAATGTTGTTTAATTTACCATTTATTTTAACCAACTTTTAAAGTGTAATTTCCCTTTCCATTTCTTTGTTTTATATGCGGTGACAAGGACCAAAAACGGTTATGAAAAAATTGAATGTTATTGAGCCAGAATTCTCTCTCTGATTTTCTTCCAAATCTCTCTATTTATTCTATCTGTCTTTTTCTCTCTTCTGTTAACAATTGTCGTACCAAAGGTATTAGAGCTCAGCGATGGCCGGTGACGGAGTAACCATGAGGCTACAGAAGGACATCGACGTGCTCCAGCAGGAAATGGTGAAGGTCCAAAACAAACTTGCTCAATTGGATTCTAAGTGGGACACCAAAATTGAGGCTCGATTTCAAGGGTTTAAGGAGTTTCAGATGGAGATGCATTCTCTGTTTGAAGAGTACCTGGGCAATGCAACTGTTTCAAACACAACAGCAAGTGCTTAAGCCAAGGGAAAGGGGGTCCTGGGAGGACCACCACCTGGATTCCCAGCCAAGGACAACTTGGAAGCCCCTCCACAAACTACGGGGCAGTCAAACCCCAACCCACCGAGAATCGGGTTCCTTCAAGAGCATACCTATAGGTTGGAGTGCCCTCGCTTCGATGGCATTGATTTTTGAGGTTAGTGGTTGAATTTGGAGTAGTATTTTGCTATAGAGGGAGTACCTGAAACTGACAAGGTACGAACAGTGATGCTCCACCTTCAAAGTCGTGCCTTGGACAGGCACCACTTCTATGCCCAAAGGCACGGTGGTCTTCCTTTGTTGGGCTGGGTCTACCATGTTCACAGCTTGAAAGAACGATCTGGGGCCAGTATCTTCAAGGACTTGATGGCCGAGTTAGTGACCCTGAATTAGCAGGGCTTAGTGGAGCACTATCATGACCAGTTTGTAAGCCTTTTAAACCAACTGCAATTGCCAAATCTTATGCCCTCAGCATATACATTAGTAATTTGAAGATAGACATAAGTCAGTACTTACAGCTATTTAGGCCCCAATCTTTGGTAGAAGGTTTTCACAAAGCTCAATAGGTGGAAAGTATCTTAGGAACCTCCCCTAGGAAGGGATTTCTAGCTGGAACTCACTCAGTCACCAGGTTTAGCCCCAATCAAACCACTACTATCTCCAATCAAACACCTATTTCTAACTAGTCGAGCCTTCTGTACACCCACCTCCAGGGGGATCTATGGCCTCTAAGGTACCTTCCAAGGGAGTCAATTCTGCACTTATGGCAGAGAGGAAACAAAAGGGCCTTTGTTTTTGGTGTGGAGCCAAATATGACATTGGCCATAAATGTGTTAAAAGTCAGCTCTATCAAATGTTATTGGATTGACCTGGTGAATAGGATACTAAGGAGTTTCAAGAATGTTCAGATAAGCTGGAGGATCTTCCTGTTGAAGAGGTACAAGCACAAGGCCCTGTGTTGTCCTTGCATGCAATAAAAAGGTCTTAAAGTCCCCATACCATGAGGTTTGAGGCAAAAATTGAGGTAGCTAATGTCATATTCTTAGTAGATTCGAGGAGTACACACAATTTTCTAGACTCTAAGTTGGTGTTTAGGTTGTCTTTACCCGTGGGGCAACAACAAATGAGGGTCACTGTAGCTGATGGGAGGCATCTATTTACTACTGGTGTTTGTAAAGAGATCGAATGGGAGGTTCAAGGGTTCAGTTTTATTGCTGACTTTATAGTTTTACCTCTTAAAGGATGTGATGTGGTCCCTGGGATACAATGGTTACTCTCCTTAGGGTCCATAAATTGGAATTTTGGCTCCATGACCATGCAATTCACTTCCAAAGTAACCCTTTGTATTATCAGGGGTATCTCACCAGGCAACATTGAAATGCTAAGTCAGGGACAATCAGCTAAGTGTTTTTCCTAAATGGTAGGTGAGTTGGACCCATGTGCATTAGTTTTGACCAGTGTTGAACAAGTGGCTCTCTCAACAGCTTCAAATTAGTTAGTGCCAGAAGAACTGCAACTGCCCCTTAATTTGTTCCAAGAAATTTTTCAAGCTATCTCAAGCTTACCCCCTGTACGACTTTAAGATCATAGGATAGCCCTCAAAGATGAAGGGGCAGTGGTCAAAGTAAAGCCATATATGTACCCTATGATTCAGAAATCAGAACTGGAAAAGCTGGTAGGGGAAATGCTCAAAGCTGGGATAATAAGAGATAATTCAAACCCTTTTGCCTCTCCTATGGTAATGAAGAAAAAAGATGAAATATGGAGGCTTTGTGTCGATTACAGGCACCTTAACCAACTGGCAATCAAAGTTAGATTCTCTATCCCCATCATCGTGGAGTTGTTGGATGAGCTTGGAGAAGCTAGAATCTTTCTCAAGCTGGATTTGAAATCAGGTTATCATCATATTAGGATGCATGAAGCTGACATCCCCAAGACAGCTTTCAAAACGCATGAGGGCAACTTTGAGTTCTTGGTGATGCCTTTCGGGCTCACCAATGTCCCTTCTACCTTCCAAGGGCTAATGAACGCCATCTTTAGGCCACTGTTGAGGAGAACAGTATCGGTTTTCTTCAATGATATTCTTGTTTACTCCCCCACTTGGTTAGAGCATTAGGCCATCTAAGGGAGGTTTTTAAGTTGTTGAGACAACTCTTTGTCAAAAAAAGCAAATGCTCATTTGGAACTGATCAAGTGGAGTATTTGGGGCATATAATTTCCAAAGGGACTGTCTCTATGGACAAGACCAAGGTGGACAGTGTGGCAACGTGGCCTATTCCTGCTTCCATCAAAGAGTTAAGGGGCTTATTGAGGCTTTTGGGTTATCATATGAGGTTCATTAAAAACTATGGTGTCATTGCGAGGCCACTCACCAACTTGCTGAAGAAAGTTGCTTTGGGGGTGGTGGGATCAGGCCACTGTTGCCTTTGAGCAATTGAAACAAGCTTTATGCTCAGCACCTGTCTTTACTCTACTTGATTTCAGCTTAGAGTTTTATGTGGGCACTGATGCATCAAGTTATGGGGTGGGGGCAATCCTTCAGCAACAAGGTAAGCTCGTGGCCTACTTCAACAAGGGATTGGGAATAAGGCATCAAGCCCTTTCCATATATGAGAAGGAAATGCTTGTTGTACTTTTAGCTGTTAAGAAATGACATTCATATCTAGTGGGAAGCCACTTTAAAGTCAAAACTGACCATTAAAGTTTAAGACTTTTAGCTGACCAAATGACAATCACTCCCTTCTAGCAAAAGTGGGTAGCAAAGATGCTCAGGTATGACTATGAGATGGTTTACAGAAAAGGGTCCAGAAATTTGGCTACAAATGCTTTGTCAAGGAAGCAAGCACTAAAAGAGGGGCAATATCTACAGCTCATTGAAAGCTCTATCAGTTTTGATCTCTTGATCGAGTGCAGGCATCATATTTGGTGGATCCTAAGGTTCAAAGGCAATGTTCAGAAGTTCAGAAGCGAAGTGCCAAACATTCAAAGCATTTCTGGGATGGTAGATTCCTTAGAAGAAAAGAGAAGATTGTAGTAGGAAATGTTGCTGGTTTCAAGTAGGAACTATTCCAACTCTTTCATGCAAGCACCATAGGACATCCAGGGGTACATGCAACCAAAAGAAGGATGACAAGCCTTTTATACTAGAAGGGCCTTATCACTGATGTTAAAAGGTGGGTGAGAGAGTGCCTGATATGACAAAAATGCAAGTAAAAAATAGTAGCACCACCAGGTCTTTTACAACCACTCCCAATCCCAGAAAGAGCTTGATCCTCCATCTCTATGAACTTATTGAAGGGCTTGCAAACTCCGAAGGTAAGAATGTCATTTTTGTGGTGGTTGACCGCCTCACTAAGTATGCTCATTTTGTAGCCATGGCACATCCCTTTACTGATGCGGATGTGACTCGAGAGTTCATGGATAATGTGTATAAGCTACATGGAATGCTAGATTAAATTTCTGACAGGGATAAGGTCTTTGTTAATAACTTTTGGCAAGATCTCTTTAAGAGGATGGGCACCAAGGTGCATTTGTCCACTACCTATCACCCAGAGATAGATGCAAACTGAAATAGTAAACAAGTGCCTTGAAGGGTACTTGAGGTGCAAGATAGGAGAAATGCCACAAGACTGGCAGAAGTGGCTTCCCTTAGCCTAGTGGTTCTGTACAACACCACCTTCCACTCAGCTGTCCAAGTCACCCCATATGAGGCTTTGTAAACCCCTCCTCTCCATATGCCCTACCTAGCTGGAGCATCCCTAGTAGCTACTATGGATAAAAAGTTGCAACAACGAAAGGCTATGAGGAAGTTGCCATAATTTCATCTAAAGAGAGCCCAAGATCGGATGAAACTGCAAGCAAACAAACATAGAAGCTACCACCTAAATCAGAAGCTCCAAGCCTATAAGCCTATAAGCTCCAAGCCTAAATAAAAAGCTGGCACCTAAGTTTTTTTGGGCCTTTTCGAGTAGAAGACAGGGTTGGAAAAGTGACTTACAAGCTCCAACTTCCCCAAGGGTCTCGTGTGCATCCCACCTTCCATGTATCACAGTTGAAAAGGCATGTTGGTGCAGCTCTTGTTCAAGCACACTTACCAGTGATCAATGAGCAAGGAACTTAGGCAAAGGAACCTGCCAAGATCTTACAGAGGAGAATGGTGAAAAGGGCAACGCTGCTATCACCGAGGTTTTGGTGGAATGGGCACACTCATTTCCGGAAGATGCCACATGGGAACCCCTTCAACAGCTCAAGGAGAACTTTCCACACATTGATCATTTAGGACAAGGATCACTTCGAACAAGGGGTATTTGTCACGAGCTAATTAATGAAACGATGCGCATAAAGATTTATTTAAACGGGACGTTTTGTTTAATAATGCTGTTTAGTTTACCGTTTATTTTAACTAACTTTTAAGGTGCTATTTCCCTTTACATTTCTTTGCTTTATATGCGGTGACAAGGACCAAAAACGGTTATGAAAAGATTGAATGTTATTGAGCCAAAATTCTCTCTTTGATTTTCTTCCAATTCTTTGCCTTTTCTATTGTTTTTTTTTTTTTCTTTTGTTAACCATCGTACCAATTTACAACAACATTCTTATTATTTCCTTTGAATTAATAGAGAGAAACTAGAGGTTTTCTATAAACTTACCTTTCCCGAATTTCAACTTCTTTTCACTTGTTTTTTAGTCCTAATTTTGCTAATTTACTTGTGTTGTTCCCTTAAAACACATTAATTTATGGTTAGATCATAGGGTTTATATTAGGATTTGCTATTAAGCCATGGTTGATGGCACTAAATGCCAAGGAAAAGGAAATCAATATCAATAGGCAAAATTGGCTGCAATGCAACATGCAATTGAAAAATTGCCGAGTGAAATTTATGCTAAGCCACAACAAGAACCAATGGGAGCCCAAATGAAGCTTCCATAAGGTGCCCACAACCAGCTTGACATAACAAAAAGTAGTCTTGTTAATGAATCTGATCTTGGTTGCAATGAGACATACACAAGTGGCCAAAAATGTAAACACCTATTTTGGTTGGAAATGGCAAATGCGAGGCAGAATGAGAATGTAAATAGTGTTGTCACTGCCCTGGAGCCTTAAATCTCTCTACATGCAATTCGAGCTTGAGGACAAGCTCATGCTTGAGGAGGAGAGTGATGTTACAGATGGAAAAAATCAATAGAATCAAGAATGAAATCAAGATCTTACAAATTAAGGCAATAATATAAAATAATTAGTTAATTATTCTATAGATTATTCTAGTCTTATATATTTTAGGTAGTGAGAATTGAAAGAACTACCCAGGTAATTACACCCAAATCCAACTTTAAAAGATTTATTTTTATATAAGTTATAAAAATTATATTATATGCATTAGAATAATTTAATCGTACAATTTAGAAGTTTGATTAAAATGGTAAGATCTGACAATGCAAGAGACTATCTTAATCAAGTTCTCTCATCTTTCTTCCAAAAGGAGGGTATAATACATGAGCCATCTTGTGTAGACACACCCCAACAAAATAGGATTGTTGAACGAAAAAATAGACATTTGCTAAGTGTAACACGAGCAATTTTGTTTCACCACAAAGTTCCAAACACCTTTTGGAGGGAGGCTGTTTTAACTGCTACACATTTGATAAATAGAGTAACTTCCAAAGTGCTAAATAATCAGAGTCCCATTGCTGCTTATTTTGTTTTTTAGCCCAATTTTAATGTCTCTTACAAATTGTCACCAAATGTGTTTGGCTGTGCTGCTTTTGTACAAGTTCATGCACACCAAAGAAGGAAACTTGATCCAAGAACTTTAAAATGTATTTTTGTGGGATACAAGTGTTATCATCCACCTTCAGAAAAAAAATTTACCTCCATGAATGTCACATTTGCTGAAAATGAGCCTTACTCTCAAAGTAACAATCCTCACCTCCAAGGGGAGAGTTCTTGGGAAGATAAGGAATTTCTTTTTTATTTTCAAAGTCCTACACCCAATTTAAAGTCTTTCAAACCTAACCATACACCTAACCCAAAGGAGAACATGCCAGCAGTGAACTTGAAATTGAAGGTGAACATACTAGTAAAGAAATTGAACCTGATCTTAGAGCTAAGAGAAAAACCGGTTTAAATCCTACTATACCATTCAAGGAAGAAAGTTCATATTTCTGAACCTGTGCAAGTCCAAGAATCTGAACCACAATTAGGTATTGAAAATTTTGCACCTTTGTCTTCTCAATTTGATTTTGTTCCTTGTGAATTTAATGATTTAGACTCATCTATTGTTGTTCAAAAAGGAATACGAGAATGCGCTAAGCATCCAATCTCAAATTTTGTGTCTTTCCATAGACTCTCCCCACAACATAGAACTTTTCTTACCACCATCAACTCCACTTCAATCCCACAAACTACAAGAGGCACTTAGAAATAAGAACTGGTTACAAGATATTAAAGAGGAGATAAATGCTCTAGAAAGAAATAAGACTTGGGAAATTTTAAATCTGCCCAAAGGAAAGAAAATTGTGGGGTGTAAGTGGGTGTTTACTTTGAAATATAGGATGATAGCACCATAGATAAGGGAAGATATCAACGGTTGACTGGAAAACTAATATACTTGTCCCATACAAGGCCAGACATAAGTCGTAAGTGTAAGAAGTCAATTCATGCATGATCCAAGAGAGAAACACTTGCAGGCTGTAAACAAAATTCTATCTTATCTCAAAGGAACATCGGGTAGAGGAATTTTGTTTAAGAAAAATGAAAGGTTGCTCATTTAGGCATATACCAATGTTGATTATGTAGGTTCTGTTGTAGATCGTAGATCAACTTCAAGATATTGTACATTTCTTGTTAGGAACCTAGTAACATGAAAGGGTAAGAAGCAATCGGTTGTTGCAAGATCAAGTGCTGAAGTAGAGTTCAGAGCTATGGCTCATGGAGTTTGTGAATTTCTTATGGCTCAAAATAATACTTGATGACCTTAAAATCAAGTGGGAAGGACCTATGAAACTCTATTGTAACAACAAGTTTGCCATCAACATTGCACACAATCCAATGCAACATGATTGCTCAAAGCACATTGAAGTAGATAGACACTTTATTAAAGAAAAACTGGACAGCAGCATGATAAGCACTCCATGTATAGCATCAAGTAATCAATTGGCAGATGTCTTAACAAAGGGAATGCCTACTTCCAACTTTGAAGACATTACATGCAAGATGGGAATGGAAAATATCTATTCACCATCTTGAGGGAGAGTGTTGAAAAATCTAAAATATCATTTCTGTACAGCTATAATTTTTATGTATATTCCATGATTTCTACTATTTTTTTCAAGGTTAGAATAGTTTACTCCTAATGTATTTTAGGATAGAATAAATTAGCTCCTAATTCTCATGGAATTGACAAAAGTTCACTTCCATTTGTATAAATATTGTATACCTTAGCCTAGAAAAATACAACAGGTTGAGTTCTTTTTTGAATATTAATATTATCAACTACTTTTTTAAACTAACATGATACATATGATGATGTGATTTTAATTTTTATTACATGGTTAGAAATTATGTTTTTATCATGCTAATAATCTTTTATAATAATTAATATTTTTAAAATATATAAATTATGTAACTGTATAATTACAATTTATACTACCAAACATGATATAGAGAATTTCGATGTAATTACACTTGTTAGCCAAACATGTCTAGGGAATTGCAATTCTTTGTAATTATAAGAGAGTGTAATTAATACACTAATAATTACAATTTCATTCAATTACTCTGTGTTGTCCAAACAGACCCTTGGTCAAGTCATATAATAGAGGGATTAAAATTCCTATTATCATGTTCGTAATTTACTCAGCCTAGCATTGTTATTTAAATGGTACGACGTGATGAATGAAAAGAGCTTCAAGTTTGAAATGGGCAGCTCTCTCTGTCTCTTTTTGAGCTTCAAGGTTGGTAGTCCCCTTTGAAGAGCTCCACTCTTTCTTTTACAATTCTCTCACCATATGTTCTCATAAAAAAACCCAGGTCAAATCGTCCTGTGACTAGATCTCTATCTTAGGCGTCCAGCAATGTGCTTGACTTAGTTCCTTTGCCACTTGGAACTAGGGTGAGTGATGATGGTGAAACCTTTTCTGATCATGTATGATAAGTTCATCAAGAGGTGATGACTGTCTCGAAAACAAGCAATGAGAACAATGCTACAGCAGTTAATCACATTGGATGAAAGAATCTGAAGAGGGAGATTTAGTTCTCATACATTTGAGATGAGAGAAGTTTCCAAAGGGAACTTTTCACAAGTTTTAGTTAATGAAGTTTGGGCCTTCTAAGGTGCTGAAGAAAATAAGCTCTAATGTTTATGTGGTTGAGTTGCCTTCAGATTATCAGTCCAGTTTTTAATGTTTATGGCTTATATCCCTTTGAGGGTTTTGATGGGAATGTTGCTGAAATTTCAGGCCAGCTGCAGCAACTTCCCAAGGCTAAGTCTGAGGTTATCAAAGATGTGTTGATTTTAAAGAAGCGAGGTCCAAAGGAGATAATCGATATAGGAGATTTTTGGTGAAAGGTTAGGCAAACTAGTGAAAGCTCTTGGATTGTGGAAAAAGAGTTGCAACGTGTTGACCCGAAAATCTATGCTGAAGTTGTTAGTGTTTTCTTGTTGGAGTCGAGTTTTCCAAGCTAAGGAAAATGATGCAAGAGCTTTATTTATTTTCTTATTTCAGTTTTATTTTATAATATTTATTCTAGGTATTAGATATATTTTCGACAGCTTGGATTATTAGGGCTAGGAATAAAACTTTATTTGCAAGAAATCCTAGCAACTTTACTTGCAAGGGAACCTATTATAAATAATCTGTAACCTATTTAAAGCCACAACATTCTTATTATTTCCTTTGAACTAATAGAGAGAAACTAGAGGTTTTCTATAACCCTACATTTTCTAGAGTTCAAACTTCTTTCTACTTGCTTTTCAGTCCTGATTATGCTAATTTACTGCTGTTTTTCCCCTAAACCCCATCAATAAGGATACACCTTGGATCAAAATTGTCCCCATACAAGAAGCTTTTCTTTTTCACGCAAACACAGTACCCAATTGAATATCAGCCAAATAGAATTGTTCATAAAATGAACATTACTTAAGTGCTTAATCACATTTAAAGAGCTTATAAATTGTTGCTTAGGAACAGTGGAATAACGAAAATTACTGGTTTGAAAACTATTTGGCACACGTATTTGTTTAGCAGTGACCATTGACACAACTAGAAGTTCAACCAAAAAGAAGACTTACCAGTGCAGTGAGTAAGGCACCCAGAATTAATATGGAATAACAGCGGCCAGCATTGGTATTTTCATGTTTGATCTTAATATACATCCTTATGCAGAAAGCAATGGCGGGGCCAGCAATAAGAAATGTGGATAGAAACAATGATGCAACGTCAGGACCAAAGATCAATCTCCCACCACAAAAGAATCTCTGTTAGTAACAAAACAAAACCACCCTCAATAATAAAACTTTGTCACAACAACAACAACAATAATAACAGTAGCTACACTAATGTTTGTCAAACACGACTGTGATCATGGTTTTACACAGAAAGATTTGGAAGACGTTTGGATTTTATTTTTCCTTTTCTGGAGAGCTTAAGCAGGGAAGAAGAGAAGAACAGTAGATCAAGAATATTCAAATGGATAAATGAAGTAAATAGGAGGTGAGAGAATTCAACAACTCAGCTATAAAAGATCATATGCCCTTGGTTTTTGGTAGCAAATGTTACAAACTCTCATTCAACTCAAGAAAGCTTCATCCATCCATCATCAATACTGGGTTAAGAAATTGATTTAATTTAATTTAATTTAATTGGAATTAATGAAAATCAACATAATTGCAAAATCTCCCAATCGACCCAGGCAGGCTCAGAATTAGAGCTAACAGGAATGTTTGTAAATTATGACCTTCGTCCATCCATTTGTTTGGTAGAAAGAAAAAGAAAAAAAAGAGTAACAGTGTCCCGTAGAGTAAACTAAGATAGTGATTGCTAAATCATAATTTCCACAACCGAAAACCAAAAAATAAAAAAAAATAAAAATAATCCTAATCGCAATTCAAAGAGAGAAAACAACAAGAAGAAGAAACTCACATTGCTCCCCTTCCAAACTTGATAAAGCCTCTTGGATTTAGTAGGATCGCTATTCGGGGCCATAGCTGATTGACTCGACGATCGATGATTGTTGATAACGAACAAGAAAAAGAAAACAGAACAAAAAACCCAGAATAACTAATAACTAATTCCTAACATAATATCCCAAACCAAAAGAAACCAAAGCTCATTGCTCGTCTTCCAATAGAGACTTAGGAGGAGAATCAAATAATTAAGAGTGATAATTGATGCGAATGTGGCTCAATTCGGCTGCCAATCTATGAGCAGTGAGGAGAGACAGAGAGAGCATTTTTGGATTAAACCAGCTGCTGCCC
Source organism: Gossypium raimondii (assembly GCF_025698545.1). Lineage (NCBI taxonomy): Eukaryota > Viridiplantae > Streptophyta > Magnoliopsida > Malvales > Malvaceae > Gossypium > Gossypium raimondii. The sequence goes on along the minus strand of NC_068566.1, from coordinate 25,422,837 downwards.
TCTCTCGTCTCTCTGCCAACATTACAACAGCAAAGACGGATACTACCAAGCTGTAATTTTCTCTCCGCTCCTCTTTTTTTCAACCAAGAAAAAAATGAAAAGAAAGAAGAAAAAAGAGACAAACTTTGCTGCCCCTTGTTCCCTAATTTCTATGTAGACTTTGAAAGATTTTGTTAGTTTTTTGTTCTTTCTTTTTCTATCCAAAATATATGTACATATTTGGAAGAAATGAATAACGCTGGCCATCTCCAATCCAAGCACGTTGAGCTGGGCGGATGTTTCAATTCCTCGCGGCTTTTACGCGCCTACTCTTCTCTTGCTTATGCTTAATTTTTTATTGGGTTAAGGCCTGAAATTAACTTTTTTTTTTCATATTAGGATTTAATTTTTTATCTAAATTAAGTCTTAAATTTGCCAATTGTTCCCATATTAGGAATTAGAATTGACAACTTTTCCCATATTGAGGCTTAAATATTTTTGGTCTAAGTTAAGTCTTGAACTTAATAAATTGTTTTCGTATTGAGGTTTAAAATTGACAATTATTTTCACATTAAAACTTAAAATTTAGGATTTTAAGAACTAATTTAGATAAAAAAGTTGAAGTCTCAATATGAAAGTATTTACCAAGTTCAAAACCCAATTTGGATAAAAAATTCAAACCCTAATGTAAGAATGATTGTCAAATTCGGTTCTAACTTAAATAAAAATATTCAGAACCTAATATGAAAAACTGTCAAATTTAAGTCCCAAAATGTGATTTAACACTTTCTTCTACACTTTTTTCTTACAGCTAAGAATATTATTTTTGTATGCATAAAATAACATTTATTTGTTTTATTAATACGTGTTCTGAAAATTTATTATATTTTGATTCTTTTCTTTGGATAATAATTAGATTATGCAATTTGTTGAGCCAACGTGCCGTCACATTATGTTCTCCTTCTTGTTTCCCTTCCCTCCACAGTTTTTCTTTTCATTTTAATTCTTTTAGCATTTATACAGTTTCCTTTTAAAAATATTGAAGTCAGTGAACTTTTCATTTCAAAATCTATATATCTAAATCTATGTGTTTATATAAAAATGAATTTAAAAAATATTTAAACCAAGGAGAATATTATTTGATGTTGATTTAATTATTATATTAACAATAAATAATAATAGAAGTTTTATTCATTTGAACTTTAGTTAAAATTTTCTATAAAAAAAATATAAAATCAATCAATAAATTTTTTTGCATAATAAAGTTTTTATTAGTTTTGTTGACACCATTTTTTGGATGAAAACGGGGTCGACTTGGGTTTTGAAAAATGAAAACGAAACAGGAGTCGCCACCGATCTTTTTAATGAGGTGAGATGGGGACACCTCGAAAAGTGGTTGTTTTTAATAAACAATTTAATTTTATTAAAACAGCGAATTTGGTCTACGAAATTCAGAAAAATGAGTTCGAGTCGATTCACATACGAGGAAGGATTAGCACCCTCGATCGCCCAAAATTGGTACCTAGTTGATTACTTAATGTCTTAATGTCGAAAATTGAGAACTTTGGAGAATTTTAAACATACAATCCTTGTATTAAAAAGTTGAAAATTTTCAGGAAAAGGGGGTATTTCACGTTATTCGAGAAAGAGTCATATCCAGTAAGTTAGGACATAATGTCTCGAATTCCCAATACGCGAATAAAAAATGCTTATTTAAAGATATTTAACCATCTTGGATTAAAAAAAAGGGGATCACGACCAGTAAGTTAGGACACGATCCCTTTTAAATTCTCGATATCGTTTAAAACTTGAGTTTGAAAAGATTCGTGTAATAAAGTTTAAAAGAATATTCAATTGTTTAAATCAAATGAAGAAATCGCAACCCAATACATTAGGGCACAATTTCTCAAAATATTAGACATTGAATATTGCATTTATTTCGAAAAATCCTCGTCTCGAGAAAACGTGTCACATCCAATGTGTTAGGACACAACGTATTGAATTCTCGATAACGGGCTTTTTATCATTTTTAAAAGAATAATCTCGATTATTTAATTCAACGAAGAAAGTAGGAACCCAATACGTTAGGGCTCGATCTTCTCGCATCTAAACGCGAAATACCATTTATTTAAAACAAGTTTGGATATGTCGAGTAAAACAAAACACGAAGTCGTAGTAAAGAATGTGAAAACAAATTACATTGTTATTATGCATGGCAGAACCATAATGAATACGAAAGTGTAAAAATGATACAAGCAATAGTACAATATAAAATAAATAAAAGGTCAAATCTCGACATACAAAATAACAATGTATATAAACGAATAAAATTAAAACATTCATTCAAAATAATAATGAAAATAAAATAAATAAATAATGAATACAATTAAAATGTAAAGATATATATATATATATGTACATAGATATAAATTAAAACATGTATATATATGTGAATTATAAAAATATATAAAATATATAAAATATATTTTAAAATATAAAGAATATATAAATATTTATATAAAAATATGTACATATACGTAGGTATATAAAAATTATGAAATATGAAAATAATGAAATACATGTAAAAGGGTAGGTATATACGTACAAAAATGTATATAGGTATACTTATATCTTAAGATTATAAAGTATATACAAAAGAAAAAAAGAATATATGTGTATATATATAGGAATTATAAAATATGAAACACATGTGTATGTATAAACATATAACATAAAATTTGTGTGCATGTATACTATAAAAATGTGTATGTACGTGTATAACAAAATTTTAAATAAATATATAAATAAACAAACAAATAACTAAATAAACAAATAAAGGATTAAGAGAAAGGGCTTAATTGCAACCTAAATTAAATTAGCAGGATAAATTAGAAATAAAATAAACAAATAAAGGGACCAATTTCAAATGCGCAAAGTAAAGCAGGGATTAATCAGGAAAATATCCCATTGACCTCCTGTGCTGCGTTTCAATGGGCTAAAATGGAACGAGCAGGAAATTGTGCGGTCAAAATTAAAGAAGCAACAGAAACTAGATTGAACCAAGACACAAGAGTGGAGGACCTGGCGCGCAAATAGTCCTTCCCATACCAAAACGCGCGGATCTAGCCGCGGTTGGATCGGGTCATCGGATACGGTCCGATACGGCACCGTTTTGGAGCCATTGGGACGGGCCTCAAACGGTGCCGTTTTAAAGTCTGTAAAAATAATAAAAAAAAGGCAATGGTCATTTTTCAATATTTTGTAAACCCTAGCCTCCCTCTTTTCCTCTCTGCCGCTTCAAAACCTAGAAGCCTCTCTTCCTCAGCTCCGATTTGGACAGAATGAAGAAGAGCTTCGACGGCGTCGAGGTAAGAACTTCGTCTTTTCCTTTTCTTTTATGTATATAACCTTATATATATATGCTTTAAAAAAACAAAAAAAACAAAAAAGGGAATAAATAAATTCGGAGACCGAATGAAAAAAGAAAAACATGAACCTTTCTTCAAAGATTTTCGATTTTTATTGATTCAGCAATGTTTTTTTTTATCTTCCATCGAATCCCCCTTTACATTGTTCGATTCTTGAGCTTATAAAGCCGAAATACAAAATTCTTTTCTTCTTTTTTCATTTTTTTTGTCTATTTCTTCTGCTTGTTGTTGTTGTTTTCGTCTTTCTTTGTCTGCAGGTACATGGCGAAGTTCACGGCTTTTTCTCGTTTTGGTGCAAGGTCGGCGACAGAAGAGGCAGCACATGGGGCGTGGTGCGCACTGAAGGCGCACATGGGTAGCAAGATGCGGCGCACTAGGGTTTCTAGGTTTCTGATTTTTGCTGAAACTAGTTAAGGTTTTGGGCTTATTGGGCCCTGGGTCATAGGTTTGTAATTTGGGTTGTAATTTTGGGCCCGGGCATAAATTGGGTCTTACAGCTGCCCCTCTTTGGTCATTGTCGTGTAACGAGAATAGAGCAAAGACTAAGAAAGACCAATTTTGCCCGGTCTCACCGAGTCTTGACTTCTTGGTGCTTCTCTTCTTCAAATAACTTCGTTCCAGTCCACTGTGTCTTGTTGCTTCGATCCACTCCACTGCACTTCAGAAAGATCTGACTTGTAGCTTCAATCTTTTTCGCAGCAACTTCAGGGGATGAGGTTTATGATTTTAGTCTGCTCCATTGTAACGTCAATGAGATAAGACTTGTTGTGGTAGATTTAATCCGACCTACTGCAACTTTGGAGGTATAGGATTCATCATTTTAATCCACTCCTACTGCAAATTCAGGGAGATAGGATTAGTTATCTTCAGTATGCTACACTGCAACTTCAGTGAGATAAGGCTTTATGCGATCCACTCTACTGCAACTTCAGAGAGATAAGATCTATTACTTTAATCCGCTCCACTGTAATCTCAAGGAGATAGGATTACTAGCTTCAATCTGCTTCGCTGTAATCTTAGGGAGATAAGATTTCTGGCTTCAATCTACTCCACTGTAACCTCAGGGAAATAAGATCTGAAATTCTTCGGTCTACTCCACTGTAACCTCAGGGGGATAAGACCTGATGCGATCTACTTTACTGTAACTTCAGAGAGATAAGATCCTTTATTTTAATCGCTCTACTGTAACTTCAGGGAGATAGGATAGTGTCTTCGATCTGCTCCGCTGTAATCTCAGGGAGATAAGATCTCTGGCTTCAATCTGCTCCACTGTAACCTCAGGGAGATAAGATCTGAAATTCTTCGGTCTACTCCATTATAACCTCAGGGAGATAAGACCTGATGCGATCTACTCTATTGTAACTTCAGAGTGATAAGATCCTTTATTTTAATCCGCTCCACTGTAACTTCAAGGAGATAGGATAGTGTCTTCGATCTGCTCCGCTGTAATCTCAGGGAGATAAGACCTGATGCGATCTACTCTACTGTAACTTCAGAGAGATAAGATCCTTTATTTTAATCCGCTCCACTGTAACTTCAGGGAGATAGGATAGTGTCTTCGATCTGCTCCGCTGTAATCTTAGGGGGATAAGATCTCTAGCTTCAATCTGCTCCACTGTAACCTCAGGGAGATAAGATCTGAAATATTCACTGATCTGTTCTCTGGGGAACATGACCTGTATAATGAACCTAATTATGCCTAATGATTAGGATGGCATGATCAAAATGAATCAAATGCTCCTAACTAGACATGTGTGAATGGTGTTTGCATAAATGCATAATTTTTTTTTGAGAATGATCCCGCTTAGGTTTTCATTACTGGAAGTTTATTAAAGCTTTGCGACTGACGTGTTACAACACCTTCTCGCTTGACTGGCTTTTCTGAAGAAACAATTAGCCAGGTTGCTCCCCACTGTAAACCTCAAAGTTTAATCCATTAGGGCGCACAATTTGTGCCATCATTCTCCCACTGCAATCCAAGGGTAGAAATATGTGGCTTTTATCTCAATCCTATCTTATCACAAATCAAGGATACATGACCTAAATCGTTCTGGTTTCTTACACCATTCTCAGGGTGTCATACCAAAGACTTATGCGCGGATGAAGGCTCTCTTCTCCGAGGTAACCTCTTCCTACTGCCTGATGATTATTGCTTGCTTGTTCATTCCAGCTTTGTCGTTAAGCCATCATCTTATCATTTTGTTCAATCAATGCATTTGACAACGAAATCTAAAGAGAAAGTCCAAATTTAGACTCTTCCTTCTCAAATTTCCAACCTTTACTTGGTGTGTTCTAAACAATAGTCCTGTTTTAGGGTCCTGTGATATTTAGAAACTTTCCAGAGTAATATGCAGAACTTCCTTTGTGAAAGTTTTATTAGTCCATTAATCATTATTCCAATGCAACACGTTTGCAAAAAGGTCATAACAATGGATAAGAATAAAGTTGGTTTTGAGCATAGCTCGAAAGAATAAATTATCGAAAATAGTAAAGAAGGATGACAAAGAAATTAATTAGGAATGTATATCTTGGAAAGGAAAAAAGTATTCCAAGAACAACAAATAATATGAGAATTGGGTGCCTCAGATATCGCAGCTTGAACTTCTCTGTACAAACTTTTTGAAGACCATTTTGAGTTTGGCATGTGTTTAAGAGATCTACAGTACTTTGTCGATGCCCCAAGATGTCGCTTATCCTTTCCTGTTAATTCAGGCATAGCAATATGATCAAAATTCGAATCGCTCTGATCGCCTGATGCCTCATTTGAACAAGTATTTGAGCCGCCCTTTTCGGGTTTTCAACTCAAATCCCCTTTGGCCTAAGGCGCCCTTTCCGGGTTTTCCCCTTAGCCTCTCCATTTTTCATTTTCATTTTTCATTTTTCATTCTCATTTTTCATTTTTTTTGACTCAGAGTTTCCTTTGCGGGTTTTCACCTTGGTCCTTTCTCCTTCTTTAAACGAAGTATTTCTTGACTGGATCCGAGTTTATATGACTAGCAATCTCACTCAGGATCAGTGCTCTTCTGAAGAATGTCTTCTTTACAACGTAGGGACATTCCGGTTTGGCATTCATTTCCCTCTGGAATCTTTTTGGAGAGAAATGATCTTTTTTGACATCCAACCCTCTCGTGGAATTCTCTGAGATGACACTGTTCATTATGGGCTTGTATCATATGTTTCCGGTACATCCGACCCTGAAGAATAGCTTTTAACCTTTTTCCTAGGTTCAACCGAGCATCGCGATTGGATCTATTCTGCTTCATCCAATTCTAGCTCAACTAATACCCGGAGAGAAAGGATTTCAATAGGTAAAACTACCTAAACCCCGCAAACCAAAGAGAAAGGTATTGCCCCGGTACAGATGTTCGACAAGCAAGGAAGGTAAATAGTAATTTCTCATACCAATCCTTGTAAGTCTCAGTCATTTTCCTTCAATTTTCGATGTTCAACTCTAGGCAATTCAGTGACGAATCGTGGTGTCCACTTCTGAGTTAATTTGAGACCTCAGCGATCGTGCTATTATTTAAGCTCAATGCATTCTCCAATACCCTCTTCTCTGAAATTTTGTATCGATATACGATAACTTTGGCTCATGAAGTAGCCTCTCAAAATGAAGCAATGCCCATTAGAAGTCTTCGATAATGGTGATCTCCATGCCTCATTGTGCTCGAAATTTGAGTCGCCCTTTTCGGGTTTTCAACTCAAAACCTTATTTGTCACAAAGTGCCCTTTGCGGGTTTTCGCTTTGGCCTCTCCTTTTCTTTTTCATTCTGATTTTTTCATCTAGATTTCTCTTTTTTCATTCTTCTTTCTTTTTCTCATTTTCATTTTTTTCTTCTTTCATTTTTTTTGTTTTTTTTATTTTGATTTTTGATTTTTTTTCATTTTCCTTTTGATTTTCTTTTGATTTTTCTTTTTCCCTTTTTTGATCTGAGCCTTTTGGGCGCAACTTCGACAAAAAACTTTGGACCTTCCTCTTTAATCAGGATGGACCCGACAACAACTTGAAGAGATGGAAATTTGACTTCAAATGGGCAAAGCTATGCTGACTCCACGAGAAAGGTATTGCCCCGGCAATGATTTACATCGTTCATACTGCAAATTTCTAACATCGTGCTGTTGTGCAGATTTCATTATAAGAATCGAGGCATACCCTGGTATGATCATACAAAGACATCTTTGAACTCTAGAGGTACCTCAACAAGGTCTTGCTTCGTCTCTGTGGTTAGGTCAATTCTAGTCTCCACCAAGCTCACAATTTCTAATGATTCCTTGAGAGGTAGGATCTATTTATCCTCTTATTCTACCATCCTCAACAAGTCCGGAGATAGGCTACAATTTATGTCATTTCCAAAGTCATGAGATCCGTCCAAACACATGCCTCGCTCAAGAGGAAAATCTGAGTCTGTAGCAGTGTCACTCATGTCATTGATATTTGGGGACTCATAATAAGTACCAAAGAATATACAAAAGAAAATATAAATTTATGAATAATTATTTATACAATATGATTATGAATGAATGATGTGGAAGAAAATCTAAAAGAATGAAATAATCAGAAATAATTATTCAAAAAGAATGAAAGAACATTGGCTCAAAAAGGAATGCAAAGATGTATTTTATTAGAATAATGACGTTCAGACATTAGCCTATTTCACAAAGGAATTTCTATCGCTTTAGGCTAAAAACAACAAAAATGTTCTGAACATTACTCTAAATAAGATCTAAAGACTACAAGGATTTCTTCCGCAATCCAATCGCTTAGAACGCTCTCAAATTTATAAGGGTGGGCATCTAACAAGTTCCCTTTTCAATTGTGTCCTCATATATACCATTGGTGTGAACACTTGCCGACACTTCTTCATACATCGCATTCATCCCGTTGTCAATATGATTTGGTAGATAGCTTTCTGCACTAGATGAGTCACCCAACTTGACAATACCCATGTTGACGAATTTTTCGACTAGCTTCTTGAAGGCAATGCAATTCTCTATTGAATGCCCCGTAATTCCCGCATGGTAGTCGCATTGTGCGTTCATATCGTACCATTTGGGATAGGAGGTTGTAAAGGGGTCAAGTAACGAGGAGCAACAACATGTGCATCGAACATGCTTTGATACAGCTCCTTATATGACATCAGAATTGGTGTGAACTAGAGCTTCTCAGTACTTGGTTTCACTCCAGATTCTTGCTTTAAAGGGCTCTGATGGCTGGTGGTCTCCGTCTTTGGCCTGCCCACAGTGATTGGTTTTGAGTGGCCCTTGTTATATCCGCCTACATTATCCCTTTTATTCCCCTTCTTCCTTGGGGACTTTGTAGTATCTGGGTACTCTACCCTCATCTGCTTTATTTCGGCTAGATTAGCAACAGGATTAACTAAATCGTTCCTCAAATTGGATCCTAAGCCTGTCAGGCAATTTGCTAGTGTCGATGTACCAGTCTGATAGTGTTAGGATTCGATAGTAAAGAGTGCTCCTTGTGGGCGCCCATCTGGCTGGACCTGGACACTTGTCGGAGTACAATCTAAGGAATAAACAAGATCTTCATTATCAACCTCACAGTAAACCACCGAGTCTTTCACTTCTTTTGACTTTCCCGTTAGCAATCGGTTGAACTGGTTTATCATAGTTCTCCGTAATTCTAGCATCTGATCTCTCATTTCCTGTTGAAATTCAGTCAATTGCTCCTGCATCTGAATCTGCATTCGCTCTAATTTTTCCAACCTTTGTTCTATTTTTCTAACCTTTGTTTGGATACCGTAAGGGTGTTGGGTTGGTTGGTTTTCCAAGTTAGCTGAAATAAATTTATTCAATTAGACTCTTTTAATAGATTTTAATGCATGTAATGCAAATGCATGAAATGAATGCCTAAAGAGACGTTGAATCTGATTCAATTACATTTAGAAAACTTTTTTAGAAAGCAAATTCCTTTACATAAAGCAGAGGCATGTACGGCTTCGCCCTTATATTCCAAGAGATAATATTGATCTTTTTCTTCATCTGCATGTTTGCGGTAATCTCGCCAATAGGTGCCATTGCTAGCTCCTTTTCTTGATCTTGGTCGCGATCCATCACCTGCCCATCTTCATAAGGCTCATCAGCTTCTTTAAGGGAGTTGGAACGTCGAAGGCTCTCAGACAATCGCCTTGAATCCTTAGGCCACGAAGCAAGGTCACGAACTCTTCCCTCGCCATTATTGTGTTTCTCAGAATATATTCGGGAAGTCGTATTGTTTTCCATTTTATCAAGGAAATCGTATTCCATGACAAGCTTTCTAAGTCAGTAATCAAACTTGAATCAATACCTCCTTCCTAAGATGTAAATGCAATGCAATCTCAATCAAAACACAACAAGAGGGGTTAGTACAAAACAGAGGTAAAAAAGAAAAATAGAAAATACCTAATCAGGTAACCACTAGGGATTTGGAGTGGCTCTACCTAGGTTAAGTTCCTAAGTCCACTATATGAGGTTTGGCTCTAAAGATAAGGTACCCGAACCAGCAGATTCCTCGATCTTCACCCATTATAGGCTCATATAGACCGAGTTCGGTTCAGGGGAATACATTTCCCTATGGCTGCACGGAGATGAAAATCTCACGAAGACATAGGTACGGATGTATCCCGAAAGTGATCCACTATCTTGCACGGAAGTGAAAACCTCACGAAGGAGTAGCTTCTCACTCCCACTTAAAAGGGAATAATCGAGCAATTATGTAATTCAATATGCAGAAATATATCAAAATTCAAACCAATAGAGCAATTACAAACTGAAGTAATGATTATCGTAACAAAAACGGACAAACATACAACAAAATGACCGTAGATTTGAACCAAGCTTCCGGGTGACCTCTAGGCATTCGGTGTGGTTCTACCTAGGGTAGGCTCTTAAGGCTCATTATATGCGGTTCGGTTCTAAAGTAAGGGTACCTGAACCAGCAAATTCCTCGATCCTCACCCATTATAGGCTCATACGGACTGAGTTCGGTTCAGGGGAATACATTTCCCTATGGCCGTGCGGAGATGAAAATCTCACGAAGACATAGGTACGGATGTATCCCTAAAGCGATTCACTATCCCATGCGGAGGTGAAAACCTCACGAATGTGTAGTTTCTCACTCCCACTTAGAAGGGTGTGACCAACGGTCATGCAATGCAATGTGCAGAAATATACATCTAAATGCAGTAATTATAAACAAAATGATAAATACTAAAATAAAGACGAATGGGATGCAACACAAGGATCGTGTCAAGTTTTCAATCTTTGACAAAAAGACAAAGTAATCAACACATGGCTCGACTCTCTTATTTTTTGTCCCCAGTGGAGTCACCAAGCTGTTGACACCATTTTTTGGATGAAAACGGGGTCGACTTGTGTTTTGAAAAATGAAAACGAAACAGGAGTCGCCACCGATCTTTTTAATGAGGTGAGATGGGGACACCTCGAAAAGTGATTGTTGTTAATAAACAATTTAATTTTATTAAAACAACGAATTTGGTCTACGAAATTCAGAAAAATGGGTTCGGGAGTCGGTTACGCACGAGGAAGGATTAGCACCCTCGATACGCCCAAAATTGGTACCTAGTTGATTACTTAATGTCTTAATGTCGAAAATTGAGAACTTTGGAGAATTTTAAACATACGATCCTTGTATTAAAAAGTTGAAAATTTTCAGTAAAATGGGGTATTTCACGTTATTCGAGAAAGAGTCATATCCAGTAAGTTAGGACACAATGTCTCGAATTCCCAATACGCGATAAAAAATGATTATTTAAAAGATATTTAACCATCTTGGATTAAAAAAAAGGGGATCACGACCAGTAAGTTAAGACACGATCCCTTTTAAATTCTCGATATCGTTTAAAACTTGAGTTTGAAAAGATTCGTGTAATAAAGTTTAAAAGAATATTCAATTGTTTAAATCAAATGAAGAAATCGCAACCCAATACATTAGGGCACAATTTCTCAAAATATTAGACATTGAATATTGCATTTATTTCGAAAAATCCTCGTCTCGAGAAAACAACGTGTCACATCCAATGCGTTAGGACACAACGTATTGAATTCTCGATAACGGGCTTTTTATCATTTTTAAAAGAATAATCTCGATTATTTAATTCAGCGAAGAAAGTAGGAACCCAATACGTTAGGGCTCGATCTTCTCGCATGTAAACGTGAAATACCATTTATTTAAAACAAGTTTGGATATGTCGAGTAAAACAAAACACGAAGTCGTAGTAAAGAGTGTGAAAACAAATTACATTGTTATTATGCATGGCAGAACCATAATGAATACGAAAGTATAAAAATGATACAAGCAATAGTACAATATAAAATAAATAAAAGGTCAAATCTCGACATACAAAATAACAATGTATATAAACGAATAAAATTAAAACATTCATTCAAAATAATAATGAAAATAAAATAAATAAATAATGAATACAATTAAAATGTAAAGATATATATATATATATATATATATATATATACATAGATATAAATTAAAACATGTATATATATGTGAATTATAAAAATATATAAAATATATTTTAAAATATAAAGAATATATAAATATTTATATAAAAATATGTACATATACGTAGGTATATAAAAATTATGAAATATGAAAATAATGAAATACATGTAAAAGGGTAGGTATATATGTACAAAATGTATATAGGTATACTTATATCTTAAGATTATAAAGTATATACAAAAGAAAAAAGAATATATGTGTATATATATAGGAATTATAAAATATGAAACACATGTGTATGTATAAACATATAACATAAAATTTGTGTGCATGTTTACTATAAAAATGTGTATGTACGTGTATAACAAAATTTTAAATAAATATATAAATAAACAAACAAATAACTAAATAAACAAATAAAGGATTAAGAGAAAGGGCTTAATTGCAACCTAAATTAAATTAGCAGGATAAATTAGAAATAAAATAAACAAATAAAGGGACCAATTTCAAATGCGCAAAGTAAAGCAGGGATTAATCAGGAAAATATCCCATTAACCTCCTGTGCTGCGTTTCAATGGGCTAAAATGGAACGAGCAGGAAATTGTGCGGTCAAAATTAAAGAAGCAACAGAAACTAGATTGAACCAAGACACAAGAGTGGAGGACCTGGCGCGCAAATAGTCCTTCCCATAACAAAACGCGCGGATCTAGCCGCGGTTGGATCGGGTCATCGGATACGGTCCGATACGGCACCGTTTTGGAGCCATTGGGACGGGCCTCAAACGGTGCCGTTTTAAAGTCTGTAAAAATAATAAAAAAAGGCAATGGTCATTTTTCAATATTTTGTAAACCTTAGCCTCCCACTTTTCCTCTCTGCCGCTTCAAAACCTAGAAGCCTCTCTTCCTCAGCTCCGATTTGGACGGAATGAAGAAGAGCTTCGATGGCGCCGAGGTAAGAACTCCGTCTTTTCCTTTTCTTTTATGTATATAACCTTATATATATATATATGCTTTAAAAAAACAAAAAAAACAAAAAAGGGAATAAATAAATTCGGAAACCAAATGAAAAAAGAAAAATAGGAACCTTTCTTCAAAGATTTTCGATTTTTATTGATTCAGCAATGTTTTTTTTTATCTTCCATCGAATCCCCCTTTACATTGTTTGATTCTTGGGCTTATAAAGCCGAAATACAAAATTCTTTTCTTCTTTTTTCATTTGTTTTTTTTTTGTCTATTTCTTCTGCTTGTTGTTGTTGTTTTCGTCTTTCTTTGTCTGCAGGTACATGACGAAGTTCACGGCTTTTTGCCGTTTTGGTGCAAGGTCGGCGACAGAAGGGGCAGTACATGGGGCGTGGTGCGCGCTGAAGGCGCACATGGGTAGCAAGATGGGGCGCACTAGGGTTTCTAGGTTTCTGATTTTTGCTGAAACTAGTTAAGGTTTTGGGCTTATTGGGCCCTGGGTCATAGGTTTGTAATTTGGGTTGTAATTTTGGGCCCGGGCATAAATTGGGTCTTACAAGTTTAACACAATTGATTATATTACTTATTGATAAGATATATTATTTTAAATCAATTATTATTTAATTAGTGTTACGGTTATGTACCAATTAAAATTAAGATTTATCATTGTAAATAGCATCCAATAAAGAAAAATTATTAGCATTGATAAGTTTGAAGTGTCTTACAAATAATAATAATAATTTCAAGTCCTAATCAAATCACAATAACACTAAAACAGATGAAAAACATTTTAATCAAAAATTAACCAAAATTATAGTATTCATTCATCATCTTCTTCACACATTTATTTAATTTATAATACATATTATACAATATTTTTGAAACTCGTCATTATTCACTTCCCTTTCTTTATCTAATATCAAAGCTTCACCTTATAAATGTTATTATTAATTTTAATTTTCTTTATACTATTATTCTAATTAGTATTGTAATAATAATTTTATACAAATATACTCATTTTAACTTTCTATGAAGTTATCTTAAATTTATCTTCAATTTATTCCATTTTATTCTTCATAATACAAAGACAAAATAAAAATTCTTACTTAGTCAAATTTGAAATCAATTGATATAATTTTATAAAAATAATTTCAAGTATTTACAAACTCATCAAATAATTAAAGTTATAAAATGCCTCTGAAAAATCTTGATTCAAAACAATTTTTACAATTTTGGGACACTTCTATCAATACAAGTGGATACTTGTATCAATAGAAGTAAGTCACAGAACATCCCAAGCATTCTTCTAGACTTTTATCAATACTTGGGGGCTCTTCTATCGATGCATCTCCAATTGTATCGATATTTGAAAGAAGTTTTACCGGTAGAAGTAAATCAGAGAGCATCCCAAGCCATCCATCAAACTTCTACCGATACTTAGGGGGACTTCTACCAATACAAGTAAGTTTGTCAACATTTTTGGATTCTCCTACACTTTCTACTAATACAACTATCATGACAAGTCTGAAGCCTTGAAACCTTAAACTTTTTGTAACATCCAAAAAATATTTGTGTCATTAATAATGTGTAAAAAATAAAATATAGAATAAATAAATAGTAAAATTTATGACATTATTAAAAAATAACGAGAGTAAAGCTAAATTAAATACCAAGAAAAGAAAGTGTAGTGTATTTTAGTAAAGATTAAAACTGAATTTTAATAAAAGTAAGAGAAAAAAATTTATCATAGAAAGAAAAGGTGGGATGAATGAGAGGCATGGAACACATATTTATCTGAAAAATATAGATAAAGTATAATTGTGTTATTTTGTAAAAAAATCAATTTGTAATTAAATCATGATTAAATAAATATCATGAGATATAAGGATTAATTTGGACAATTAAATATATTAATTGTCCATTGATGGATAAGGCTTGGTGATTAAATGTGCAAAATGATGGAAGTTAGATTGGTTGGTGAAATTGAAAGCTTAAAAAATGTAAGAAAATAAAAAAGGAAATGTGTCCATATCTGGACATCATGGACGGGGGAGCAAGAGAGTAGGAAGAGAGCTTTTTTTTTTTTAAGGGTGAAATAAAAAAAATTACTTTCATGACTAAAATTTAAGATTTTTAATGAGCATTTTCATTATCTCTTCATGAAAGGTTATTTTAAATTTTATAAAAAAAAGGAGATATATTTTGATGGGATGAATATGGACCATTGGATTATTTAATCACAACCATTGATTTAATAACTAAATAAGTACATAAATAAGTAAAGAAAGAAATAGAAAAACCTAGAAATTGAAAGAGAAGTCATTCTCTTCTTTAAATACCAACGTGGGGTGCATAGGAAGAGGTAATAATAGAGTTTTAACCTTTTCATAATAAGTAAACAAGGATAAATTAGAGTTAATATTTATATTGCCAAATGAATATGTTGATAAATTGATTAATTATGAAATTACCAAAATATTATATGAAAAATGTGAAAAGTGATTGAATATAAATGTTTAACTTAATAAGATTTTACATAAAGACTAAATTGTAAAAACAAAAATGAAAAGAGAAATAACTAGATCTGTAACTATACCAACAAAATATAATGAATTAGATGAAATTGCAAAAAAAGCACATGGTCATTTCTTAAATGAGACAATTATGAATATATATATCATGGTTGTTGGTAAAATATAGACCATTGGATCAAATTGAAAATTGAGAACAAATATGAGCCATTGGATGAAATGGTGATTAGGGGTGTTCAATCGGTTAATCGACCGGTTAGCCGACCAGAACTATTATTAACTGAATTAACCGACCCTTTTAAACCCTTAACTGTTAACCAAACTGAATTTTTTTTAAAAAAAATTAACCGAACCGAACTTTTTCGGTTAATTTGGTCGGTTAGCTGAATTAACCAAAATTTATATATATTTTTTATTTTTGGTTAAAACAAGTATAAAACATATAAAAAATTAACCAACTTAACCGGCCAATTAATTTACATTTCCAAAAAATTAACCGAACCGACCAAATACTTATATATTATAATATTATTTATTAAATTCGGTTAATTCGATTAACCGACCGATTTCGAACCGAATTAACCGTTAACCAAACTTTCAAAAAATTATTAACGGACCCCGACCGAATTAATTCAGTTAATCGACCGATTAACCGAATTCAGTCGGTTAACCAAATTAATTCAATTTTACCCGAAATTTGCACACCCCTAATGGTGATGTTTGAAATTTTATATTATATGAAAATATTTTATTAATTAATTAAATGAAGATATTTTTAAAGAAACATGATAAATTCTCTTCATCAATATAAGGGCGGAAAACTTTTCCATTTTATGCAATTTGGTCATTTGTCATCCATTCTCCTATTTCACTCTAAATTCTTGAGAACTTTCATATGCACCTAATTGAAAAAATGAAGTAGAGGTTCTAAAGAACATATTCAATAACTTAAAAGTTAGAAATAAGTGAGAGAAAATAAAGAAAAGTGGAGGAAAATATTGACTTGTAAATGACATTTGGAGAAGAAAGGTAAGAGTTTAGCGATTTTCTCATACTTATGTTTTATATGAGAAAGAATATATGATATATGAGTATAACTTATTATTGATTAAAGTTCCAAATATGTATGTTTTGCTTGAAAGTAAAGATTTATTTGTATGAATATTGGATATGGAATGGAAAGGAAGAAGAGGAAAAATAGATAAAGAATATTAAATTAAGTTTCATGGATAAATCATAAAATAAACAAGAAAGTGAGAATCTAAAGACTAAGTGTAATGTATGAATTAAAATAGTGTGATTGAATTTTGGTCATTTAAGTAGATTATTTTTAAATGTGTTAAGGTACGTAAATGGTACAAATGTAAAGATGCAATAGTATATCAAATGGGAATTATTGGAGTGTTAAGGGGAAAATTGTTAGTTCATGAACTTGTGATGTTTAGATTGATATTTTAGTGTAGTTTAAGTTTGGAAATGTAACACCCTATACTCAGCCTAGTCGCCGAGCTCGAGTAACAGGACGCTACACCACCATCACAACATCATACATTACATAATGTCTCACTGGCATGCAAACATCCTCAAATTTGAACATTTATAGAGATTCCAAGTTAAGAATACCCTAGGTGAGGTTAAAATTCACAAAACATACATTAAACGATCATATCATGAGTTAGAAACATGCTTAAAGACCATTTAGCAAAAGTTTCTAAAATATCACATAGGTATCGATACTCATTCAATGGTATCGATATTTCTCATAGATGGTATCGGTACTGCTTAGAAATTCGGTACCAAATTAGCATTCTATTTTTCGACAAAAATTGAAAACTCACTAATTATCAATACAATATCAAAAGTATCTATAATTTTACCCCGAGTATTGATACTCGAGAACTGGTATCGATACCAAAATGAGCTACTATTTTCCTGCACATTCGAATCAACTCAGAGGTATCAATTTTTATGCCCGATTATCGATACTCTATACTTAGTAGCAAAATTAACACCAAATTTGGGCATTTAACACCATTAAGCACATACCGCTTCAACATGTCAATAAACTTCAATAAACAATCATCAGATCGACCATAAAAATGTAGTTCAAAGCATCATCAATGTTTCCATCAGAGTAATCCAATAGACTATTAACAATGTCCATAAATCTTAAAGGGCATAAAATCATGCAAACATTTAAAATGTCAAGGAAATAAACAACCAGCAAAACTATCACATTGCCTTATTCCCACAATTCAAAATAATGATAATGATAACACCTACTCAAATACTAGCCTAGCTTGAATCACTTCTTTGGATTTCCGTACCACCAACACTGAAAATGCTAACAGTCTACAAGGTTTAGAAAAGAGTGGGTGAGCTTAAACAAGCTCAGTGAATGATTAACATAACCACTAAATAGACATGCTTTAACACATTAAATAAAAACGATTAAAGCTCCACTACATACACATTTTATTAAGAGTACATACTAACATATTCATGTAATTTTAATCAACTCATTCAACTTCTTTATCCACTTGTTCATGTATATATCACATATCATAATATCACATTTTATTAAATCATCTTTAACGGTAGTTTGACACTTGAGGCTATGAAACATAAAAGTGGGTTCATCACCACACATCGGATACACGGATCTCTGACACACTAAATGACTCGTAGAGTCGAACATATCCCCAAAGCGTAGCATATAGCTAACTCTCTCCAACACACCAACATGTCCCGGTGAATGGAGCGTAGCTCACATTCCTTTCTCTCTTTGAAGCTATTCCAGGCCTCAATGCCCCCAAAACACAACATATAGGTGAGTACTCACAAATCTTATGGCATGCCAACTATATCTAATTGTCTTATAAAGTCACAAGGCCAAAGTATCCACAATAAACCACATAATTACTTACCGTTTTCTGCACACTTTCAATGCACATTTATATCGCTAACACAACATCATCATTGTCATTCAGCATATTTAATATGCCCACAACTAACACATTCACAAGAGCTATCACAATATATATCACATGGCACATTATCACAACTTAACACTCAATTTATTGGGAAATGTGCCTATATTGTAGTAAACATGTAACTGTTTTCTATTTATTTGAACGATGAATAAAGAAATAAAGTTAATTTCATATTTCACTATTATGTCTTTTGTATTTCTGTCTTTTATATTTTGCATGCATAGCGAAATTGTGACAAGCAAATATTAACTCATTGATTGTCTAAGTTCAAACTCAAGATAAGTGGCATTGTAAGAACGTTTACATTGCGGGAAAGATAACTTACTTCAGTAGATAATCTAAATAAGTCCGTAATCCCATAAAAGAATTAAAGTGAACATTTGATTCAAATACTGAGAAGGATTATTATGCCGTCTACAATTCTAGTTGGAGAGATGGCTAGTCTTGGCTATCAGAGCAGTCGAATCCACGGGTAGAGACATGGATGTATTCATTGGTAGAATAATACATTGGGCTGGATCCAAGATGAATTAATTCTGAATCTGTTTGTGAATTAATTTAATTGTGATGTTCATGGTGTGATTTACCTAAATCTTGAGTTAGTCACTGACCATGCAACTCACGTGTTTTGATATAAGTGGAGACTTATGTTCTAAAGATGATTGAGCCCATAGCCGGTATGTTGGGTACATGACTTGTGTATGGCATGACTTTACTAGCAACAGTGAAATTCATAGCTCAATTAAAGAGTTAATGATATCCTCTCATTGGCATTGTGTGGATCGATAAATATGAAACGTGGCAACAAGTTGCTTGTTCTTGAACGAGCAATATATCACAGTCATTTATTGACAATGATCATGTTAATAATTAAGAAGAAAAAATTGTGACAATGAGATAAAATATGATTGTATTGAGTGAATGGATTTAACCCAAAGGAATCAAAGATATCATTTGAAGGTAACACAAACATGACGAGGTAATTAGACAAAACAGTTGGAGGAATTGTTTTCGTAAGGAGTATACAATAAGGAGTTTTCAATCATGGTACTTCTTGTGGATTGACTCCATGATTAAGTAATTATGAATTTTTGGAATGATGTTTCTGGACATAATTTCAATTACTAGAGCCTAATTGTATATGTCCGATTAGTCCCTCCTCTAGCTCAACAAAAGCTTGATTAGACTACATTTGAATCAGAAGAAAATTCTACGACTTTGGAAATAATTTAATTAAGTTGATTTATTCGACATGGAATTTAATTGAGTCATGAGAATTGTTCAACAAGAGAATTTGATTAATTTCTTGAAAAATAAATTTGGAAAATCTAAGTTTTTTGAAAAAATTAATTTTAATCAAGTAAAATTAAATTAATGAAATAAATTAAAATTAGTATGATATTTTTGGAAATTAATTTTTAAGTCAGACAATTGGCCTAATTGGTAATTGAACTTGAAAATTGGACCTAAGATCGTAAATTGGGCACGAGAACCCAAAACCGAGACTATAACCAAAAACTGGTCGAACCGGGCTCGGTATATGAAACCAGGCCAGTGGTCCAACCAGTGGCTAGACCGGACTGGTCGGGTCGTCATTGACTTGGACTGAACCAGCTCAGGGTGCTGTGAGTGAGATTTTGTAGAAACATTATGGTAGATTTTGTAAAAGTAGAGTGAAATAGGCGGGATCTGTGTAATATAGTAATTATAGGTTAGCAAATATGTGCAATAAAAGGAAAAAATCAAGATGAGCAGAAAGTACTTGAAAAGTAACTGCATTTGTGAGTGAGATGTATTCAACAAGAAAAAAAATTGTGACAAAGTCACAAAAGTAGAAAAGCTTGTTCATTAGTGCACAAAAAACTTGTGAGCGAACCATGATCGTTATATTAGGCTATGACTTCCTATGTAGAGAAATAAAGAAGGTAAGAGAAGGAGACATAAGGTGGTGAGTGGGAAAAGGGTTACTAGGTGGGAGAATAGGGGACAATATGATGTGCCAAACTTTTTTCATGCTTGAAAAAATTTGTATCTCACTATTCTTAAAATCCATACCTGTCCTTAGTCTTAGCACGTTACAAGCCAAAAGCCCTGTGTGATCTAGGTAGACTTATTCACAATTCAAAATCATACTGAATGAGTGCATTTACAACTATTTGTATTTTTATAGGATAATAAAATTAATTGTATGATTCATAGATGGATTCTTACACTTGAGACCCTTCATGCTTGTATGTTTTGTAATATACTGAACTTAGGTGTTTGATATCAAAAAATGGTAAGTCAGTTATATCTCATGCCAAGATTATATGCGAATATATGAAATGCCTATTCATGTGCTCCGAGCTAACACTTGTACCATACATGTTCAAGGGTTGTCTATTCATTTATTACTTTTATTTGTGTTGCTTTACAGCAAGCAATAACTTAAGTATGAAGGAGTTTGATCATAATTCAGTGTAGCAGATTAAACTAGTTTTCGCATTTGAGGTGCTTGAATATGAACATTTTAGTTAGAATTTAGTTAAGTTTTCTTACATTTACTTAAATGCAATAAATTGTGTTATTTGAGTCTTTTATTGACCTTAGGGGCTGAATGAGGCCTAAGGGTGAGCTGATGTACTTTGTGAGTGTGCAGGAGACCATTAGAAGGTGTACTAACTTCATACTGGTTACTAGGTTGAAACATGGTGCATTAGATGTCGCAACATAGGGAGAAGAACTGAAGAAGTCCAAGATTGCCGTCAATGTCGTGACACAACATGAGGATGTCACGACAGACCCTTGTTGAAGAGTATACTACCCTCGATGTCTCAACACAGGACCTAATGTGTCGCGACATTGCCTCTGTATGGGAAATTAATACGATTCAGGGGTGTTTTGGTCCGCACAATCTAAATTTAAGCTCAAGAATGTCAGCTGACCTATGGTTAAGGATAACGGTCATTCTAAGTTTATAAGTAGGCTCAGCTAACACATGTTATGGACACATTTTTTTATTGTATAGTTTTTCTTTATTTTTAGTCTTTAGTTTTTTTCCCTTTTCTTAGGTGTTAAATTTAATTTTCATTCTTGTTATTTACTTTTGGGGAGAAATCAGATTTTGGAATTATTCTCAAACTTTGTGAGGACTTCATGCTTAAATTCAATACAATCAGACTTCTTTTAAACTCTATTCTTGAAATTATTCTTTATGTTCATTCTTTCATTCAAGTTTGTATTATTTACTAGATTCACGAAGAACTAATCCTCTTGTGGGGGATTAGCGAGTGGAGGTATGAATAATTAACAGTTTTGTAGGGATTTCTTAACGTATCAACTATTTAGTAAATGAAGAACCTAAACCTAGGCTTGGCAACCCTAGGAAGTAATCAAGCTGGGAATTAACCCAAATTTGGTATGGTCTATCCGTGAACACCTTAACCCTGGACCGGTCTAGACTGTGAGGTCGAAAGATAAGTAGTTCTTGTCGACTTAGTATTTCAGTGGATGTATCAGAAGATCCTGCTGGGGTATTTGACTAGTTAGTTGAATAAGAAAACTCGAGACGACAGTTGATTAAGATTACCAAAGCGAGCTAATCACCCATGCCTAGATTTGATACATATTTTCTTATTTGATTTCATGTTTTTCATTTATTTAATTTTCTTTTATGTCCTTTCTTATTATTCGTATAGTTTATTAAAAACCATTATTTTAATATTTTGTACTATAATTCAATTAAAGTATTAATTAAATTTATTTTTGTTTAAATTAGAATTAATTTAGTGCTCACCGCCTTTGGGCACAATCATCGGAGTAGTTACTTACTCTGTTGTAACTATGTTACAACCTGACCCGTATACTTACAGATATTGGTTTTTCACATCTTTTGTGTAGGATTTCTACTCTAGAAGTTGGTATGTCTGGAGGGGGTCAGAAGGGGAAGGGTAGGAAAGTAACGAGGAAGGCAGTGATAATGTAGAAGGCAAGGAGACAACCTTTGAGGAAGATGACTAAATTTTGAGTTTTGTTTTTAACGATTGTATTAATTTGGGATAATTTTTAATTTATTTAAGATGCTAGAAATATGAGTACTAGTAGATTATTAGTTGTTTTGGATCCTATTTTAATTTTCTATGTAGGAACCCCGCATGGAGGAGGCATAACATTTAGAATTTTCAACAAGCAATGGAGGAAGCACCCACCAATAGCCTATGAAACTATCATAATCAATCAGATAACTTCTTTCCTTATCTTTTTAGGGACTACACATTGAGAACAATGTTTTATCTAAAGTGTAGGGGTAACATAGAAAATTTATTTTAAATTTTATGCTTTTCTTTCATTTTCTTGTCAATTATGTGCTTGAGCTTGTAGAAATACAAGTGATTGGTTAGGAGCATGAACATAGGTTTCTTGTATTCACAATAAATTTGGCATGAGGATAAGTTACTTTAAATTTTTTCTTTTTAGACTAATAAGATCTATATATTGTACTCTAAAATAAGTATTATGCAATTGAATATGCCAAAGGATATAGAGAATACAAGGAAATGAGCATGCTGGTATGAATGATAAATTTTTGAATTCGTGCTTGTTTGGTTGATTAGAGTTGTAAATATTGAGATACCTAGGGATGACCTAAGGCATTGTTTGGTATACACCCAGAGCCAAAAAGCTAACCATATTATTTATCTTTGGTACCTATTTTTTTGAGCTAGAAAATACTTCTTGATGAACCTTCGTGGCAAGTATTTACCCTTTTTCTTTGAGCCAGAAAACTCGAACCAAAATAACAATTTGTACTTACCCTTTTTCTTTGGTCCTGAACTACACAACTATAGACGTTTGGCCATATGTATTAAGGGTTAAGTAGATACATTATGGCAAATTTTGTAAAAATAGAGTGAAATAGGAGGGATCAGTGTGATATAGTAATTATAGGTTAGCCAATATGTGCAATAAAAGAAATTTTCAAAAAGAAAATCAATACGAGTAGAAAAAGGTTACTAAAGGGGAGAATAAGGGACACTGCTTGAAAATATTTGATGCTTACTATTCCTGAAATCCATACTTGTCCTAAGCCTCAGAACGTTACAAGCTGAAAAGCCCTATGTGATCTAGGTAAACTTATTCACAATTCAAAATCATACTGAATGAGTGCATTTATGACTGTTCGTATTTAGCTAGGATAATCAAATAAATTGTATAATTTATTGGTGGATTTTTACATTTCAAACCTTTAATGCTTGTATGCTTTGTAATATAATGAACATAGGAGTTTGATATCAAAAAATGGTAAGTTAGTTATATCTCATGCCAAGATTATATGCGAATATGAAATGCCTATTCATGTGCTCCAAGCTAACACTTGTACCATACTTGTTTAAGGGTTGTATTTTCATTTATTGTTTTTGTTTGTGTTGCTTGATGACAAGAAATGACTTAAGTGTGGGGGAGTCTGATCTGCCGTAATTCATTGTAGCTGATTAAACTAGTTTTCGCACTTTAGGAACTTGAACACAAGCATTTTAGTTAAGTTTTAATTACATTTCTGTAATTTGAGTCCTTTATTGACCTTCTGAGCCTAATAAGGCCTAAGGGTGAGCTAATAAACTTTGTGAGTGCATAGGTGATTTGCTATAATTCGACGTAGCAGATTAAACTAATTTTTGCACTTTAGGAGCTTGAAAGCAAGAATTTTCATTAGGTTTTAATTACGTTTTTGTAAGTTTTCTTAAAGTCAATAAAATGTGCAAAATGAGTTTTTTATTAACCTTAGGGGCCGAGTGAAGCCTAACAGTGAGCTAATGAACTTTTTAAATGTGCAGGAGACTATTAAAGGTGTACTAAACTGATACTGGTCATTATGTCACAACACGGAATGATCAATGTCGCATCATTGGGAGCAGAATGGAGAAATCACGAGACTGCCTTTGATGTCGCGACACAGCCTAAGGGTGCCGCAACATACCCCTGAAGACATTCTAAGAGGAGTATATTGACTCCTTTGTCGTGACATAGGTCTTGATGTGTTGTGACTTCGACTCTGGACGAGAATTACACGAGCCAGGGGGCATTTTGGTCTGCACAATCAAACCTAAAGCTCGGGAACATCAACTAACCTAGGGTTAAGGATGATGACCACCTAAAATATATAAATGGGCTCATTTGTCACACATTATGGACACTATTTACTTAGCGTAGAATTTTTCTTTTAATTTCAGTTTATTTTTTTTCTTTTTTTTTAGGTTTTAGATTTAATGTCAGTTTGTTCCTTGTTTTATCTCGAGAGATTTGATTTGTTGATAACAATCAAACCTTGTGGATTCGCTTTCATTCTTAATATAAATCAAGCTTTTTCTTAAACTCTATCCTTCAATTCATTTATCATGTTTACCCTTTATATCGATTCTATACTGTTTATGAAAATCATGAGGAACTATTCCCTCTATGGGGGATTAGCGAGTGAAGGTATGATCTATTAACTATTTTGTAGGGTTACTCAACAGATCAAATATTTGGGAGAGGAAGAACCTAAACTGTAGGCCTGAAAACCCTAGGAAGTCATCAAGGTGGGAAGTAACCCAAAATTAGTATGGCTTACCCGTGAACACCTTCACCCCAAACTCGTCTGGACTGTGAGGTCAGAAGATAAGTAGTCCTTGTCGATTTTTTATTTTAGTGGAAGATTGGAAGATCCTACTAGGATAATGACTAGTTGATTGACGAGGAACCCGAAGTAATAGTTGATGAAGATTATCGAAGCGAGCTAATCACCCAAAACCAGATTTGATTAATTCTACCTTTTCAATCTTTTAATATCTATTTCTTTATTATATTATATTCTATTACTATAAAAATATTAAAAACTCCTTTTATTAATATTTTCGTACAACAACTTAGTTTTAGAACTAATTAGATCTTTTGGTGTTTAGGTTAAGATTGATCTAGCACTAGCCTCCCTTGGGTACGATTCTTGGTTTACTCACCTACTCCATTGTAACCATATTACAACTGAACCTGTATACTTGCGGATTGTAACACTCCTTACCCGAGACCATTGCCGGAGTCGAGCACGAGGCGTTACCTGACTTAACATACTAATTTGGAGCATAAAAATTTGCTTTTATAATTAATTGGTTCACATTCAATAAATATGTCCCTAAAAAAAGAACCCTCGAGACCTTAAAACATGCAACAGAAACGGTGCGAGTCCAAACTCAGAACATTAAAAATTTTCCGAATACTTAAACAAATCAAAATAATTTATTTCACTACTCACAATAAAACTGTCCACTTGCGTAACAGTCACTAATTTAATTATAACTCGAGTTACAAAACATTAAATTTAGATCCGTAAATTTTCCCTGAAAATAGACTCATATATCTTCTTATCATAAAATTTCCAGAATTTTTTCATTAGCCAAATAGTACAGTTTATTCGTTAAAGTCTCCCTTATTTTACATTCTGACGGTTCTGATTTCTAATCACTAAAAATCAATTATCTCATTGTGCAGGCTTCATATAGTGCTCCCGCTTGTTTCTATTGAAAATAAGGAATGTGGAAATCTAAATTATGACTCATAATTCTTTCTATACAATTTTTAATGATTTTCTAAAGTCAAAATAGGGGACTTCAAAAACCATTCTGACCCTATCTCACTAAAACTCAAATATTACAAAATAGAAAATTTATTTGCCTACATCGTTTCTTTCATGTGAAAATAGACTCGATAAGCTTTAATTCTATATCTCATTCATTCTATAATTCTATTTATACTATCCTTGGCGATTTTTCAAAATCACGTCAATGCTGCTGTCCAAAAACTGTTCCATTGCAAATTTTTACTCTTTTATAATTTCTTTGTATTAACTATCATTTAGGTATGCATAACACCAAAACATGTTCTTAAATAGCCATTTCAATAGCTAATCATTATCAAATATTTACATGATATTCATTAGCCATATCATAAGGACACACACATAAAATGACTAAGTCCCTATACATGCCATAACTTAAAACGTTTCGAACCACAAAATACTGAGATGGTCTATTGATAGTGTGAATTGATCTCCTATGTCCTTACGATCCCTAAATTGGCTTGGCGATACTATAAAAAAAGAAGGAAAATAAAAGGAGTAAGCATAAAGCTTAGTAAGTTTACAAGCAAATAAATAACAACATTTATCATAAATAATTATACTCATAAATCATCATCATATATCATTTGCTTCTTCTTTACTTACTCTCTTACTTGTTTACTTACTTGCTTACATAAATAACTCATGATTATAACTTCTCCTCCCTTGCTGAAATTTCTTTCTCAACTAATAACTAAAATATTCTTAACCCTTATAACTATCCTGAATCTATTTATTATGCTTTTACCTGAACTTTCATGTAACATAGTCTATTTACTAGCCCGTTGAACCACTTGGAATACTAAGGATACTCGGGTCTCCTATCTGATAATAACATGTCAAAGCCATGTCCCAGACATGGTCTCACATGGGATGTTTCTTGTACTACCAATGCCATATCCCAGATATGGTCTTACATGGGATGTTTCCTGTACTGCCAATGTCATATCCCAGATATGGTCTTACATGGGAGTTCTCATATCGGTTCCCATGCCATGTCCCAGACATGGTCTTACGTGGGACCTCTCATAACCTCAATAATGCCAATGCCATATCTCAGACATGGTCTTACAAGGGATCTCATCCCCTAATGTCATGACATTTGTATCTGATGCATTCCTAATGTTTCAACGGGACTTTTTAACACCGATTCTCTATCATCCCATACTTGATTCAACATTAAATAATTTCATGAAATAAGTACATAATTGCTATAAAATAACAAAATTAATAATAATTATTGAAATATTGAATTTATTTACCGTAAACTTACCTCAGTACAAAATACAATCAAATCTAGCAACTTAATCCTCAACATTTTTCTTTCCCCTGTCTAACTCCGGATTTCGTTCCTCTTGATCTATAAAAGAAAATTTAGCTTATTTAATACTCGCATTCATCAAAACAGTCCTTGACTCAAACTTTGGAAAAATTATGGTTTTACCCCTAAACTTTTGCATATTTACACTTTTTCCCCAAAGCTCGGAAATTAAACTTCATCCCTTATTCTTATGTTTTATGACATGCTGAACATCTTTCCCTTCTATGGCAACATCAAATTCCCACTCTAACATTTACTTATGAACATCAGGCATTTTTACCGATTATGTCATTTTACTCGTTTTTACTTAAAATCACCTAGCAAAAGTTGTTTAACATAATTTCAAGCTTCATATACTACCATAAAACATCAAAATAAGTACATTTCACCTATGGGTATTTTTCCAAATATGAACACTAACATGAATTAATGGTAGAATAAGCTAAACCGAGCTACGAGGACTCCAAAAACGTAAAAAAAAGGGGCTTGGATGCACTTACTATGAGCTTGAGAAAGTGAATAAACCCTAGCTATGGTGTCCCTTGAAGTTTAGGCCCTTATGGAAGAAGATGAGCACATTTTGCCGTCTTTTTCCCATTTAATTCTTTTTATTACCAAATGGCTAAAATGCCATTCATTAAAACTTTAGTTATTTTTATCTATGCATGCCCAGTTTTGTCCATGAAAATCTAATGGTCTAATTAGCATTTAAGGACCTCTACTTCAATTATGCACTTCAATTAAATCATTTATCATCTAAATCTCATATTTACCCACTTTTGCAATTAAACCCTAATATGCAATTCAGACATGCAATTGCTGAAATTTCTTATCGGTATTCTAACACATGCATCCAACCAATCAGTAAATCATAAAAATTAATAACAATAAACTTTTCTATCTCATATTTTTGGTTTTTCAACCACTATTTAGTTTAGGCCCTATTTCGGGATGTTAGATTTCTCCCCCCATTAGGGATTTTCGTTCCTGAAAATCTTACCTGTGAAGAGATTTGGGTATTGTTTTCGCATAGCCTCTTCGGGCTCCCATGTAGCCTCGTCTACCCTATGCCTATTCCATAATACTTTCACAACTGCAATACTTTTGTTCCTTAGTTGCTTGGCCTCTCGAGCTAGAATCTTTACCAGTTCTTCACTGTAAGTCATGTCTGGCTGAATCTCAACCTCACTCCGAGAAATCACACGTGACAATTTGAACTATAACGGCGTAACATAGACACATGAAATACATCATGAATCTTATCTAACTCAATTGGCAAAGCTAACCGATATGCTAAGGGCCCAACTCTTTCAGTCACCTCGAGCGGTCCAATAAAACGTGGACTTAATTTGCCTTTTGTGCCAAATCTGAAACTTTCTTCCATGAGGATTCTTTCAAAACTACCCTGTCACCAACCTAAAATATAATCTCTTTTATTTTCAAATCTGCATAGGATTTCTGTCTATCTGAAGCTGCTTTCAAGCACTCTCTAATAACTTTTACTTTCTCTTCTTTTTCTTTGAGTAGATCAACCCCGTAAATCTGATTTTCCTTAAGCTCTGTCCAATACAAAGGCATACGACACTTACGTCCATACAAAGCTTCATAAGGTGCCATCTTCAAACTCGACTGATAACTATTATTATAGGCAAACTCTACCAACGACAAATATATTTCCCAACTACCTTGAAATTCTAAAACACAACATCTAAGCATATTTTCAAGTATCTGAATAACTCTCTCTTACTGACCATCGATCTAAGGATGGAAAGCTGTACTAAAACTCAACTTTGTGCCCAAAGCTTCCAGTAATTTCTTCCAAAATTGCGAAGTAAATCTTAGATCTTTATCTGAGATAATTGATAACGGTACTCCATGTAGTCTGACTATCTATTAAATATATAACTCAGCCAACTTGTCAAGTGAATAATCCATACGAATTGGAATAAAATAAGCTGACTTCGTTAGCTTATCAATCACAACCCATATTACATCTTTCTTTCTCGGTGTCAACGGCAACCCTACTCTAAAAACAAGCATCTAGAAACAAATTCTGAAATATCTCTTTTCATTCCTTCCCACTAGTACGTTTTCTTCAAATAATTATACATCTTTGTACTACCTGGGCAAATAGACGAAGAACTACTATGTGCTTCCTGTAAGATCTTTCAAATAAGCTCATCATTCTTCGGTACAGATATACGATTTCTGAACATCAAACAACCATCAGAACCGATCTGAAAATTAGACTCTACACCTGACTCACACTGAGCTTTTTTAGCTTGCAACTCACTGTCATCTTTCTGAGCTTTACAGATTTCTTCAAGAAACATCGGTTTAGCTCTCAAATCAACTAAAATAGAACCGTGATCTGATAAAGCCAAACTAGTATTCAAAGCTCTCAATGTAATTAAAAACTTTCTACTCAAGGCATCAGCAACAACGTTTGCCTTACCCGAGTGATAGTCGATCACTACCTCATAATCTTTAATCAACTCTAACCATCTTCTTTGCCTCACGTTAAAATCTTTCTGGGTCATCAAGTATTTCAAACTTTTATGGTCAGTGAATATTCGGCACTTCTCACTCTACAAGTGATGTCTCCAGATCTTCAATGCAAATACAATGGCAGCTAGCTCTAAATTGTGCATCAGGTAGTTTTTCTCATGTGACTTTAACTGTCTGGAAGCATATGCTATTACTTTACCTTTCTCCATAAGTACACAACCCAATCCATTCAAGGAGGCATCACTGTAAATAACAAATTTTTTACCCTGTTCTGGCTGTATTAAAACAGGAGCTTCAGTCAACAATGCCTTTAACTTGTTAAAACTCTACTGACACTTCTCGGTCCATTCAAACTTGATACCTTTTTGCAACAACCTTGACAACGGGGTAGCTATCATGGAAAATCCCTTTACAAATCGTCTGTAATAACCAGCTAATCCAAGAAAACTTCTAACCTCTAACACATTTCTGGGTGGTTTCCACTCAACAATTGCAGAAATTTTACTCGGATCAACTTTAATACCATCACCTGAGAAATGTGTCCAAGGAATCTAATTTTTCAAAGCCAGAACTAACTTTTGCTAAACTCGGCTTACAACTGATTATCTCTCAAAATCTGTAAAATTGTTCTCAAATGTTCGGCATGTTCAATTTCATCAGGAGTGTAAATCAGAATATCATCAATAAACATAACTACAAACTTGTCCAAGTACGGTTGAAAGATTCGGTTCATTAAATCTATGAATATGGTAGGAGCATTAGTTAAGCCAAATGGCATCACAAGAAACTCATAGTGACCATACCTAGTCCGAAACGTAGTCTTCGAAACATCTGACTCTTTAACTCGCAACTGATAGTAACCGGATCCCAAATCTCTTGAAGAACGCAGTGGCTCCCTTCAATTGGTCAAACAGATCATCAATCTATGCAGTGGATATTTATTCTTTATTATTACTTTGTTAAGTTGCCGATAATGTATAAACAACCTCATCAAACTGTCTTTTTTTTCACAAAAAGCACTGGTGCACCCCACGGAGAACAACTAGGCCTTGCAAAACCTTTATCAGTTAATTCCTGCAATTGAGCTTTCTATTCTTTCAATTCCAATGGGGCCATTCTATAAGGAGCAATAGAAATGGGAGTGGTACCTGGAACCAACTCAATACCAAACTCAAATTCTCTAATAGGAGGCAAACCTGACAATTCTTCCTGAAACACGTAGGAAAACTCACAAACTACTGGCACTGATTCAATTTTCAATTCTGGATCTTTAGTATTCAATAAAAAATCAAGATAAGCTTCATACATTTTTTTCAAACATTTCTGAGTAGACATAACAGAAATCATGGCAAGAGAACTATCTGACTCATCTAAATTAACCCGAATAATATCACTATTTTATCATTTCAACTCAATGTATTTCTTTCTACAATTCACTCTCACATCATGGGCAGTCAACCAATCCATACCAAGAATCGCATCAAACCCATCAAATGGCAATAGAATAAAATCAGCCGGAAAATAGTGACCTCTAATCATCAAAAGGCAATTTTGATACTTAATCACAAATTCGGTAGATTCTATTGACATGTGCATACTAGGCATCAATCTCATGCAAACATAGGAATGGGTTGAACCCGGATCAATCAAAGCAATAACACTAGTATCATAGAGAGAAAATGTACCTATTATCACATCAGAGAAGGATGCCTCTTCACGAGCGCGAATAGCATAAGTCCTTACGGGTGCTCTAGCATCTGGGCTAGCTGTTGAGTCTCTAGACGTACCCCTGTTACTTACTTCAACTCCCAGATTCCTCTGTGGTCTGCCTCTAGCGGGAGCATTTCCTGATCTTGTACTCGGTATTACTTCTCTTTTAACTGTTTCGAGACAATCCCAAATAAAATGATCTAGTGCACCATATCTGAAACAAGCACTTTCATTTGCTCGGCACTCACCGAGATGACGTCTACCACATTGAGCACGCTTTGGTCTAGGTGGTCAAGTACTACCCACACTTGCGATTGTAGTAGTCTGAGCTCTTGAATCCACAAATCTTCTACCTATGTTTTGGCTAGGATACCCAGCTGAAAAATTCGATCCAATAGAGAACTCTCTAGGCCTCTTAGATGTAGAATGAAATAATCTGCTCATCTGCCTTTTCTTCGTGTCTTGAACCTCAATTTCATCTTTGCCCTTTTCTTTTTATTTTAACAACTCCTCTGCCTTACATGCTCTTTCAACTAGAACAACAAACTCTTTTATCTCTAGAATGCCAACTGACAGTCGTATATCATCATTGAGCCCATCCTCAAATCTTTTGCACATGATAGCTTCTGTAGACACACACTCTCGAGCATACTTGCTGAGTCTAACAAATTCACGTTCATACTCGGTTACAGCCATCTTACCTTACTTTAACTCAAAGAACTCTTTTCTTGACTGATACTTTTTACGGAACTCCTCCTGAAAGAAATCCCAAGTAACTCACTCACTCGGTACAACTGACACAACAGTCTTCCACCAATGATAGGCCGAATCTCTAAGGAGTGAGACAACACATTTCATGCATTCCTTAGGTGTACAGGATAACCCATCAAAGAATCTAATAGTATTCTCGAGCCAAAATTCTGCTCTCTCTGTATCATCATCTTTAGTAGCCCAAAACTCTTCAGCCCCTTATTTTTTGATCTTATCAACTGGTGGCCTTTCATTCATAGCTTGGAAGAAGGCTTCTCCAGCCCTTCCTCCCTGACTAAGTGTAACAGGCCTTTCACTACTATCTGGTGGCACCGTCCCTTCTACGGGAGTGGGCGCATTACTTTCTACATCATCTGCACCAGCTCGTTCAGGATCCACAACTATGAAAGAAAAACATTTTAAAATCGTCAGGAGTCGTCACACTATCAAAATACAAGTATGGCATGTATAGATAGACTCTTATTCATACTGAATATTTTGAGAACCAACTAAAATTTCGCTCTAATACCAATAAATGTAACACTTCTTACCTAAAACCGTTGTTGAAGTCGAGCACGAGGCGTTACCTGACTTAACTTACTAATTCAGAGCATAAAAATTTGCTTTTAAAATTAATTCACTCACGTTCAATCAATATGCCCCTAAAAAGGACCCTCGATACCATAAAACATGCAACGAAAACGGTTCTGGTCCAAACCGGGATCATTAAAATTTTTTCGAATACTTAAACAAATCAAAATAATTTATTTCCCTATTCATAATAAAACTATCCACTTGCATAACAGTCAATAATTTATTTATAACTCGAGTTACAAAACTCAAAATTTAGATCCGTAAATTTTCCCTGAAATTAGACTCATATATCTTCTTGTCATAAAATTTCTATAATTTTTAGGTTAGCCAAATAGTACAGTTTATTCGTTAAAGTCTCCCCTATTTCACTATTTGACGATTCTAACCTCTATTCACTAAAAATCAATTATCTCATTGTATGGGCTTTATATGGTGCTTCCACTTGTTTCTATTGAAAATAGGCTCACTAAGGAATCTAGATATATAAATTATGACTCATAATTCTTTCTATAAAATTTTTAATGATTTTCTAAAGTCAGAATAGGGGACTTGAAAAACCATTCTAACACTATCTCACTAAAATTCAAATATTACAAAATATAAAATTTCTTTTCCTACACCGTTTCTTTCATGTGAAAATAGACTTGATAAGCTTTAATTCTATATCTCATTCACTCTCTAATTCCAATTCCATTTCTACTATCCTTGGTGATTTTTGAAAATCTCGTCAATGCTGTTGTCCAAAAAGTGTTCCATTGCAAATTTTTACTCTTTTATAATTTCTTTGTATTAACTATCATTTAGGCATTTAGAACACCAAAACATGTTCCTAAATATTCATTTCAATAGATAATCATTATTGAGTATTTACATGCTATTCATTAGCCATATCATAAGGACACACTCACAAAATGACTAGTCCCTATACATGCCATAACTTAAAACGTTTCGAACCACAAAATACTGAGATGGTCTGTTGATAGTGTGAAACGATCTCCGACGCCCTTACGATCCCTGAATTGGTTTGGCGATACTATAAAAAAAGAAGGAAAATAAAAGGAGTAAGCGTAAAGCTTAGTAAGTTTACAAGCAAATAAATAACAACATTTATCATAAATAATTATACTTGTAAATCATCATCAAGTATCATGGTCTTTGCTTCTTCTTTACTTACTCTCTTACTTGTTTACTTACTTTCTTACTTATAACTCATGATTATAACTTCTCCTCCCTTGCTAAAATTTCTGTCTCAACTGATAACTGAAATATTCTTAACCCTTATAACTCTCTTGAATCTATCTATTACGCTTTTACTTGAACTTTCATGTAACATAGTCTATTTACTAGCCCGTTGAACCACTTGGAATACTAAGGATACTCGGGTCTCTTGTGTGATAATAACATGCCAAAGCCTTGTCCTAGACATGGTCTTACATGGGATGTTTCCTGCACTGCCAATTCCATATCCCATATATGGTTTTACATGGGAGTTCTCATATCGGTGCCCATGCCATGTCCCAGACATGGTCTTACGGGGGACCTCTCATCTCGGTGCCAACTCTATGTCCCAGACATGGTCTTACGTGGGACCTCTCATAACCTCAATAATGCCAATGCCATGTCCCAGACATGGTCTTCTATGGGATTTCATCCCCTAATGTCATGACATTTGTATTCGATACATTCCTAATGTTTCAACGGGACTTTTTAACACTGATTCTCTATCATCTCAAACTTGAGTCAACATTAAATAATTTCATGAAATAGGTACATAATTGCTGGAAAATAAAAACATTAATAATGATTATTGAAATATTGAATTTATTTACCGTAAACTTACCTCAGTACAAAATACGATCAAATCTAGCATCTTAGTCCTAAACCTTTTTCGTTCCCCGGTTTCACTCTGGATTTCGTTCCTCTTGATCTATAATAGCAAATTTAGCTTATTTAATACTCACATTCATCAAAACAGTCCTTGACTCGAACTTTGGCAAAATTACAATTTTGCGTCTAAACTTTTGCATATTACACATTTTCCCCAATGCTCGAAAATTAAACTTCATCCCTTATTCTTATGTTTTATGACATGCTGAACATCTTTCCCTTCTATGGCAACATCAAATTCCCACTCTAACATTTACTTATGAACATTAGGTATTTTTACCGATTATGTCGTTTTACTCGTTTTCACTTAAAATCGCCTAGCAAAAGTTGTTTAACATAATTTCAAGCTTCATATTCTACCATAAACCATCACAATAAACACATTTCACCTATGAGTATTTTTCCAAATATGATCGCTAACATGAATTAATGGTAGAATAAGCTAAACCGAGTATGAGGGATCCAAAACCATAAAAAAATTAAAAAACAGGGCTTGGATGCACTTACTATGAGCTTGAGAAAGTGAAGAAACCCTAGCTATGGTGTCCCTTGAAGTTTCGGCCCTTATGGAATGAGCACATTTTGCAATCTTTTTCCCTTTTAATTCTTTTTATTACCAAATGACTAAAATGCCCTTCATTAAAACTTTAGTTATTTTTAACTATGCATGCCCATTTTTTTCCATGAAAATCTAATGGTCTAATTACAACTTAAGGACCTCTACTTCAATTGTGTACTTCAATTAAATCCTTTATCATCTAAAGCTCATATTTACCCACTTTTGCAATTAAACCCTAATATGCAATTCAGACATGCAATCGTTGAAATTTCTTATCGGTATTCTAACACATGTATCCAATCAATCGATAAATCATAAAAATTAATCACAATAAACTTTTCTATCTCAGATTCATGGTTTTGCAACCACTGTTTCGTTTAGGTCCTATTTCAGGATGTTACATGTTTCGGCTAGGATACCCGGCCGAAAAATTTGATTTAATAGAGAACTCTCTAGGCCTTTTAGATGTAGACTGAATAATCTGCTCATCTTCCTTTTCTTCATATCTTGAACCTCAATTTTAGCGTTTCCCTTTCTTTCTCTTTTTACAAATCCTCTACTTTACAGGCTCTTTCAACTAGAACAACAAACTCTTTTATCTCTAGAATGCCAACTGACAGTCGGATATCATCATTGAGCCCATCCTCAAATCTTTTACACATGATAGCCTCTGTAGACACACACTCTCGAGCATACTTTCTGAGTCTGACAAATTCACATTCATACTCGGTTACAGGCATTTTACCCTACTTTAACTCAAGGAACTCTTTTCTTTTCTGGTCAATAAACCTCTAATTTATATACTTTTTACGGAACTCCTCCTGAAAAAAATTCCAAGTAACTCTCTCGCTCGGTACAACTGACACAAGAGTCTTCCACCAATGATAGGTCGAATCTCTAAAGAGTGAGACAACACACTTCATGCATTCCTCAGGTGTACAGCATAACTCATCAAAGACTCTGATAGTATTCTCGAGCCAAAATTTTGCTTTCTCTTTATCATCATCTTTAGTAGCTCGAAACTCTTCAGCCCCTTATTTTTTGATCTTATCAACTGGTGCCCTCTCTCTTATAACTGTACCTGTGACTGGGGGAGCTACATGGGGGATCAGAGAATTATGAGGGGGTGGAGGTCTAACAGCCAGATTCGTACGAATGAACTCGACAAACCATTCATTCATAGCTTGGAAGAAGGCTTCTCTAGCTTCTCTTCCCTGACTAACTATAATGGGCCTTTCACTACTATCTGGTGGCACCATCCCTTCTGCTGAAGCAAGCACATTACTCTCTACATCATCTGCACCAGCTCGTTCGGGATCCATAACTATAAAAGAAAAGCATTTTAAAATTGTCAGGAGTCATCACACAATCAAAATACAAGTGTGGCATGTATAGCTAGACTCTTATTCATACTGAATATCCCAAGAACAGACTAAACCTCGCTCTGATACCAATAAATGTAACACTCCTTACCCGAAAACGTTGTCGAAATCGAGCACGAGGCGTTACTTGACTTAACTTACTAATTCAGAGCATAGAAATTTACTTTTAAAATTAATTCGTTCACGTTCAATCAATATGTCCCTAAAAAAAAGAACCCTCGAGACCTTAAAACATGCAGCGGAAACGGTTCGGGTCCAAACCGAGAACATTAAAAATTTTTCGAATACTTAGACAAATCAAAATAATTTATTTCATGAAATAAGTTTATAATCGCTGGAAAATAACAACATTAATAATAATTATTGAAATATTGCATTTATTTATTGTAAACTTACCTTAGTACAAAATACGATCAAATCTAGCAACTTAATCCTCAACCTTTTTCTTTCCCGGGTCTAACTTCGAATTTCATTCCTCTTGATCTATAATAGCAAATTTAGCTTATTTAGTACTCACATTCATCAAAACAGTCATTGACTTGAACTTTGGCAAAATTATGATTTTGCCCCTAAACTTTTGCATATTTACACTTTTACCCCAAAGCTCAGAAATTAAACTTCATCCTTTATTCTTATGTTTTACGACATGCTGAACATCTTTCCCTTCTATGGCAACATCAAATTCCCACTCTAACATTTACTTATGAACATTAGGTATTTTTATCGATTAGGTCGTTTTACTCATTTTCACTTAAAATTGCATAGCAAAAGTTGTTTAACATAATTTCAAGCTTCATATCCTACCATAAAATATCAAAATAAGTACATTTCACCTATGGGTATTTTTCCAAATATGAATACTAACATGAATTAATGGTAGAATAAGCTAAACCGAGCTATGAGGACTCCAAAAACGTAAAAAAAGGGGCTTGGATGCACTTACTATGAGCTTGAGAAAGTAAAGAAACCCAAGCTATGGTGTCCCTTGAAGTTTCAGCCCTTATGGAAGAAGATGAGCACATTTTGCCATCTTTTTCCCTTTTAATTCTTTTTATTACCAAATGACTAAAATGCCCTTCATTAAGACTTTAGTTATTTTTACCTATGCATGCCCATTTTTGTCTATGAAAATCTAATGGTCTAATTAGCATTTAAGGACCTTTACTTCAATTTTGAACTTCAATTAAATCCTTTATCATCTAAAGCTCATATTTACTCACTTTTGCAATTAAACCCTAATATGCAATTCAGACATGCAACCGCTGAAATTTCTTATCGGTATTCTAACACTTGCATCCAATCAATCGGTAAATCATAAAAATTAATCACAATAAACTTTTCTTTCTCGGATTCTTGGTTTCGCAACCACTGTTCCGTTTAGGCCCTATTTTGGGATGTTACAAGGATACCACCTCATATATATATCTTTTACTACAGTATTCACACTTTGGACATTAGTATGTCTAGAGGTAGTCAAGTTGTTGGCGTCGTTGCCGATGAGGCATTGTCACTTGTTTGATTTTAATTTTTGCACCACAAAAAATGAATATTTAGGAAAATTTTAGGTTACAGATACGATTCATTTAGCCATAAATAAAACTACTAACACTATACGGGTCTTAGGGACATTGTTAGATGTAGATTGTCTACGATCTAGCATTACTCGTCCCATCATTCATAGCTCACATTTTGAAATAAATCTTTCTTTACTAACATGGATTTCTAATAATGTCAGATTCGTCGATCATAAAACTGAGGACCCCATATCATTCTTGCGAAGATTTGATCATTAGTACCGTTACATACATAGACGTTCCACCATATACTATGAAATTATTATTAATTCCAGTTGCAATGGATGGTGTCACGTATGAAATGATAGCGATGTGTTCAAGTATAAACGTCAGATCAAGTAATAAAGTGATGAGTGAGTATTGTTACCATGAGGATCGAATTGAGGCACAAAAGTCGTCAAGTTCTTATAATAACGCAATTAATGGTATGGTAAAACAATGGTAAGTATGCAACGACAATTAAAAGGAATAATGATGTATGCAATATGTGGAATTAATGAATAATTTGAAATGCTATGGCAAAAGGAAAGTAGAAATGTAATGGCAATGATGAAAATGATTACATGAATAATGTGTAAATGAACAAGTAAAAAACTAAGAATTCTATGGCAAATATACGATGAAAAGGGATAAGGGATATACGATGTTCATATGAGAGGTTGGAATTACTAAGAATCTACCCTTACTATCAGAATTGCCTTGGAAAAATCATTATCAATCTACTGCTCAAAAGAGTTCTAAAGTGGTCTTCTTCTTTCAAGAGCAAAAACCTTAAGTTACCTTGCTCGTGTCTATAGGCCTTAATGTGGTACCTTGCACTGTTTCTTTCTGTATGAACATTGCTCTATGTCTAGAGTCTACTGTAAGTATCTATCGAGTACCTGCTCATTTCATTGAATTTTTCTCTAACTAATCCAACCTTTTTAGAATTAGATTTAGTTTATGGGTATGCTGAACAGTTATCTATCTCAAGGGATTGCATGCATACAATTAAAAATAAAACTATTGAATGAAACAGAAAATTGATTCAAATCTATGCTTCAACCATTAATGAAAATAAAAGTTTCATCATACAATCTCAACCCTATGAGATTTAACTCATGGGTTGGCAAATAAAATTCAAAACCAAAATATCATCTAACACCATTTTCATCATTCAATTCACGGAAGAACAAAGTAAGAAATACAGAAGACTTCGGGAAGACATCTTTCCTTGTCCAGTTGACAGTTCAGCAACACAATGTCCCTACGATGGTTGAGAGGGACTATTTTTGTCTTCCTCTTTTCGTCTCGACTCAGCCGCTACCCTCTATTTCTACCTAAGGATCTCTTCACTCTTTTTCGTCTTTTTGGGTTTCCTCCTATGGCTTTTTATAGGCTTTTCCCTAGGGTAAATCCAACAACCCATGTTATCTTCTCGTCCTTTAAATTCATATTTCTAGGATAAAAATCAACAACCCAATATTATCTTCTCCACTTTTTTAGGCAATTTTTTTTGGTACAAGTACAATCGGGTTGAAACTGGTAGTCATTGAGCGTTGACTCGGTCTTCCTAGAATTGCCACGATATTCATGCTGAGAAAATGTCCAACCTTTTGCCCCAGCAAACCTTTACTCTTTATTTCTCGTTCCTCAACCTGCACCTGCCAAACCACTGAACACAGCCCTGCCATAAACAATTAAAAGTACCTAATATTTAAACACAGCCCAAGCTCCTAATGAAATGATGAAAATACAAATGAAATGTCCTAAAATGCAACTAAATGTACCTACGTACAAGCAATTGACTAGGTCTAAAGGCATGAAATATAACCTTTTTCAAGAGTTATTGCATCTCCAAACCTGAGTTATTGCTTGTCCTCAAGCAAAATAAATATGAATGCATGAATGCACAAATTTTTGCCCTTGCATATAACTATCTTGTGCTATTAATCTATTAAAAGAACAACATATACATCAGTTCTGAACAGTCTTCTGTCTCTAAAAACTTGGTCGAATGTCAAGGGTTTGTTCCAACAAAGGTAGTGCAGAAAAGTTACCCCAAAATTTTTTTCTAAGTACTCATGTATGCTTTCTGAGCATAACAAATGTCTCCTAATGCACTCAATTCATTTGTTACCTTTACTCAAGTTACTTTGTAACCTTTGCTCACAGCCTTTTCAAGATATTTATTTGTGCTTGTTTTTTCTCTTATTATTATTATTATTATTTTCTTTTTCTTCTTTTTCTTGTTTTTATAACATTAGGGGGTTTAGCATGTCACAAATTCTTTGACTTGGTAATCACAATGGAGCATACACCAAATTACCTAGTAATCAATCATGTCACAATTTAACTATAAATCACTCTTGAGGCTAAGGCTTTTAACTAAAAAGATGGATGGAGCAAACAACTACCTCGTTAGCTACTCAACCTATTGCTATAGTGCAGTGCCCCTTTTCTTTATTACATGCTTTTGCTCGGACTCACCTTTCTAGTCAACAGCACGATGGAGCAAACAAAGTGGTGCTGACTTACTCGATAATTCCAAGTATTGGAGTGCCTACTGTCTTTTATTTAAGTACTATCGTGGCAAAATGACTGAGTTTGGCTTCAAAAACCCTAAGTTCATCAGAAAACACTCACTATAATAAAAAAAAAGCTGAGTATGGAACATCTTATTTTTAAGAATAAATTTTCACGCAATCTAAACAAAGCTAAACTCGCCTCATCCACTATTACATGTTCTAGATATACTGAAGAATATAAGCTCATCATCGAACCTCATGAGTAAAGATTGAACTTCTCATAGATAAAATAGTACTTAATAATCACATGACATTGGCAAACAACTTAACTATACTAGGATGAACATACATACTAGATACATAATGCAACCGAAATGCACAATACACCCCCAAACCTAAGGGATGCATTATCTTCAATTCATGAATAAATATATGCAAACTATGTAATATCCCGAAATAGGGCGTAAATGAAACAGTGGTTGCGAAACCAAAAATTTGAAATAGAAAAGTTTATTACGATGAATTATCGTGATTTACCGATTGATTGGATGCATGTGTTAGACTAACGATAAAAATTTTATAGATTGCATGTTTAATTTGTCTATTAGGGCTTTTTTGCAAAAGTTGCAAAATATGTGTTATAGTTCATAAAGTACTTAACTGAAATGGGGGTTTAAAGTAGAGGTCCTTAAATAGAAATTAGATCATTAAAGTTTGATGGAAAAAAATAGACATGGTTAGTAAGTAAGGTATTTAAGGGCATTTTGGTAAAATGCCTTAATTAATGAATAAAGACAAAATAACATGAAATAAGCTATCATTTTCTTCATTTCTTTTCTCCATGGCTGAATGTATCAAGGGAACACCATGGCTAGGGTTTGTTCATCTTCCAAGCTTCATAGTAAGTTCGTTCTAGCCCCGTTTTTCATGTTCTTTACATTTTTAGAATCCCGGTAACTCGCTTAAGCTAATTTTACCATTAATTCGAGCTAGGATTTATATTGGAAAATTACCCATAGATGAAAAGTGTGTATTTTGATGTTTCATGATAGAATATGAAGCTTAGAATTACGTTAAACAATTTTTCCTAAGCGATTTTCAGTGAAAACGAGTGAAACGGCATAATCGGTAAAAATTATTATTGTTCATAAGTGCATGTTAGAGCAAGAATTTGATGTTTCCATAGAAAGGAAAAATGTTAAGAATGTCATAAAATATAGGAAAAAGGAATAAAGTTTAATATCCGAGCCCAAGGGAAAAATTGTAATTATGAAAAAGTTTAGGGGCAAAAATGCAAATTTTGTCAAAATATGTTTTAGGTCTGAAATGCTTAGTAAATTGATTAAATAAGTGAAATATGATGTTTTAGATCCCCAAAAATGATATTTGGACCTAGAACGGGAGAAAAACCGAAAATCAGGAAAGTTGATCAAATGGTCGTTTTGGTTCGAGGTAAGTTCATGTGTTTAATATGCATTTAATTAAGCATGTTTGAATGCTAAATTGATATATTAGTTATAAATGCTTTAGTATTGATTTTTGAATATAATGATAATAGTTGAGAAATGTTCGATAGTGATTCGACATTAAAAATGCGAATTCGAATAAGTTTGCATATAAGACCATAGTTGTAATGTGGCTTTGTATTAGATCAAGAAAGTATTGAATATCATAATTTGAGGAGAGTAAGATAAATTGAGGATATGATGAGATTGAGAATGTAAGTATGTAAGTTGAGTAGCATTTTATTATTATGCAATTGTTGCTATTATTATTATTGAGTTATGTGACTGACCTTGAGAATTTGAGCAAGTATGTTTCAGCTATGATTTGTCAAAGCATTGATATCTCAAGGTCCATGTTTATAACATGGAAATTAAGGAAGAATTGATGAAAAAGTCCATGTTTATAACATGGCAATTAAGAAAGAATTGACGGAAAAGACCATGGTTTGACCATGGCAGTAAGTGTGCCAATGTAAGACCATGTCTGGGACATGGCATCGGCATAGACCGAGGAGTGCCAGTGTAAGACCATGTCTGGGACATGGCATCAACACGAAAAGAGAAAAAAGTCAGTGTAAGACCATGTCTGGGACATGGCATCGGCTCGGGATGAGTGCTAGTGTAAGATCATGTTTGGGACATGACATCGGCACCGATATGTGATCCCATGTAAGACCATATCTGGGATATGGCATTGGCGTCCTACCAGGTGTACGAAATATCCCGAACATTCTTAATATTACAAGTAGTTCAACGGGAAATTCAAGGAGTATGCTCAAGATAAGTAAGAGTAGGATATGTGAGTATTATGACTAGGCACAGGTATGTACATCAGGCTTAATAATATTGGGGTTATAAGTTGATGATATTAAAAGTATTTTAATGAGTATATTCAAGTATTAAGTAAGTGATACGTTTTCAGTTATACTTATGACGCTTTGTGACATGATTGGAAATATGCCTATATTATGAAAGAGTATTAATGTGTTAAATGAGATGTTGTAGGTACGTAAGCAAGCTATTAAGTAAGGTACTTTATTTTTTTTTATTCTGAGCTTTTGGTAAGGTTACCGATGAGTAAGATGGGAAAGTATGAACTTAGCATTATTTATGCAAATTATGAAAGCTTAGTAATAAGCTAAATTCATTACTAATTATTCTTATGTTACATGTGAACTTACTAAGCTTTA
Organism: Gossypium raimondii; assembly: GCF_025698545.1. NCBI lineage: Eukaryota > Viridiplantae > Streptophyta > Magnoliopsida > Malvales > Malvaceae > Gossypium > Gossypium raimondii. The sequence goes on along the minus strand of NC_068566.1, from coordinate 25,379,354 downwards.
TAAGCTTATCTCTTTCCTTTCCTTTGTTCCAGAGTCTTATCAAACAAGCTCGGGTTAGAGGTCGTGGAAGATCGCTTCACACTATCAACTATCAAGTTACCAATTGGGTATTTTCATTGACAAACGTTTTAAGTTATGGCATGTATAGGGACTTAGTCATTTTGTGTGTATGTCTTTATGAAATGGCTAATTAGGAGTATGTTTGATGTTATGTATGCCTAAATGATATTTAATACAAAGAAATAATAAAGGAGTAAAAATTTGCAATGGTACAGTTTTTGGACAGCAACAATGACGTGATTTTGAAAAATCACCAAAATTAGTAGAAATCAAATTGGAGAGTGAATGAGGTATAGAATTAAATCTTATTGAGTCTAATTTCATATGAAAGAAACAATGCAGGCAAAGAAATTTTATATTATGAGATATTTGAATTTTAGTTTAACAGGGCCAGAATGGTTTCTGAAGTCCCCTGTTCTAAATTTAGAAAATCATTAAAATTTGTAAAAAAATAATTATGAGTTATAATTTATATTCTTAGAATAATTAATGAGTATATTTTCAAAGGAAACAAATGGAAATATCATCTGAATTCTGTACAATGAGATAATTTATTTTTAGTGAAGAGTGGTTGGAATTGTCAGGCAGTAAAACAGGGGAGAATTTAACTAATAAACTGTACTAATTGGACAATCCAAAAATTCTGAAAATTTTTATGATAATAAGATATATGAGTCTAGTTTTAGGGTAAATTTACGGATTTAAATTTTGAGTTTTTTTAGCTCGAGTTATAATTAATTTAGCGACTACTGCGCAGTTGGACAATTTTTTTGTGAAGAGTGAAATAAATTATTTTAATTTGTTTAAGTATTTGGAAAATTTTTAATGTTCCCAGTTTGGACCTGAACCGTTTTCATTGCATGTTTTAGGGTCTCGAAGATCCTTTTTAGGGACATATTCATTGAATGCGAGTGAATTAATTTTAAAAGCAAATTTTTATGCTCCGAATTAGTAAGTTAAGTTAGGTAACACTTCGTGTTCGATTCCGGCAACAGTCTTGGGTAAGGGGTGTTACAAACTATATATATACAGGAAATGTCACGGAAAAATATATTCAATGTAATGTATGAAAGAAAAAGAAAACTTTCCTTGCTTGGACTGTATTGTAGACACTTCATTCTGTCCGATGGGTTGATTTACGAGCAACAACCTTGTACATCTACTTCCTCTTTGTCCTCACAATCAATCTCAATGTTGACAGACTCTGTTTTCTTTGGTTCTTCCTCCAGTGGTTTGGGTGCATTCTCTTCATTGGCACGATTCATCTCAATGGGCTCTTCATCACCGACCCTTTCCCCTCTTGTAATTTATTAAACAAAGGAAATTAAATAACTAAAAGATATTTAAATCAACAAAATAAAATAAAAATAAAAATAATTTTAAAGATGTTGAAGTTAAACATATTGTAGATAAATGGACTGTTTATGTTGCTCTACGTGAACACCCTAGTAATGCTTCAAGCGTTGTCTATTATCTTTAAATATGTCCCCCGTTTTCATGTCCTTGACATCAACAACTCCATGTGGATATACATACGCTACCAAGCATTTTTCATCAAAATTGAAAGGACTATTTTGCTCCAACAAACTGCACAAGGGTCTTCGTTCAAATGAATCTTCATCACTATCAAAATTGCTGTAGCAAAATCTTGTAAATTCTTCCTCTACTACTGTTTCTATCAAGTGAATGGCTCGACTCTTCATTCTCATCAGCAAATTTTAGGGTATTAAATACATTGAACTTGACCTACTGATCATTCATCCTCATGGTCAATTCACCTTTCTGAACATCAATTAAAGTCTTGCCTGTAGCAAGAAAACGTCTTCCAAGAATAATCGATACATCTTTTTCAACTTCACATTCTTAAATAAGGAAATCCGCAGGAAAGATAAATTTGTCTACCCTTACCAGTATGTCTTCAATTTTACCTTCCATATGGGCATAGGATCGATCGACAAGTTGCAACATAACCGTAGTAGATCTTTCTTTCCCAATTCCTAGCTTCCTGTAAATAGACATATGCTTTAGATTTATACTTGAATAGGGGATAGTGATTTCCAATTGAATAGGGGATAGTGAAATTCCCTACATCCTTCAACTTCAGAGGTACTTTATTCATCAACATTGCTATGCACCCATCAGTGAGAGCAATAGTCTCCAACTCTCCCAATTTGCGCTTCTTTGTATCTTTCATAAATTTCACGTAGTTGGGCATTTGCTCCAAAGCTTCTACTAGCGTTATATTGATATGGAGTTGCTTCAAGACATCTAAAAATCTTTTGAATTGAACATCCTATTTAGAATTTTGGAATCGCTGAGGAAAAGGTAAATGTGGCCATCCTTTAGGTTGCTGATATAGTGTTGTCGTGGCATTCCTATTGACAACATCATTCGATTCTGCCACAAGATTTTGCTACTTACCCTTTTTAGATTCAGTATGTTTTTCAGATGACTCTAGGATCTTTACCTGATTGGTACTTGCATTATCCTCTTCTACCATGGCATCATGAACAACATCACTCAACTAAGTCCCGCTTTTAAGGGTGATTGCTTTGCAATGCTCCTTGCTACTTTGCAATGTTCCTTGCCTTGTGTTCTTGAATTCTTAGTATCACTCGACAATGCTCCTTGTAGCCTTAAATTTAGAGCATTCGCTATTTGCCCCACTTGATTTTCAAGAGCTCGGAGAGATGTAGCCTGACTCTGAATTACATCATCATTCTTGGCCATATGTTCTTTCAACAAGTCTTCAATAGATGATGATGCCTGACCTTGTTGGACATTTTGCCTCAGCATAGGTTAATTATAACTAGGTGGTGCACTGGTGGCATTCTGTCTTATAGCGTGTTAAAATTCTTCGTACCGTGATTATTCCAACCAAATTTTAGCTGTTCCTTCCACCCTAGATTATAGGTGTTGGAATAAAGATTATTACTCCAATTGAAATTACCCATGTAGCACACAGATGCTGAATTTGATGCGCATTCATCAAACACATGATTTTCATCATAATAAACACATGACAGCTCGACTGATTTCATCTCCTAGACTGCAGTTGGATTTTTCATTATTTTAATCATATTAGCTAAAGAAGATGCCTGGGCTGTCAACGAAGTAATTGCATCAAGCTCCATGGTACCAGCAGCTCTCTTGTGCGTCCCAACCTTTGTGGTAGGGTACTGATAGTCATTGTTGGAAATCTTTTCCAAAATCTCATATGCTTCGTTGTAAGATTTATCCAGCAATGTACCATTAGCAGATGCATCAATTACCATTCTCGTATATGCATTCAGCCCATTATAGAATATTTCCATATGAGTCTTGTGTTGAAAGCCATGTATCAAACACTTTTGAATTAAATCTTTAAATCACTCCTAAGCTTCATATAGCGTTTCATCATCCAATTTTCAAAGAGATATGATGTCATTTCTAAGCTTCGCATTCATATTTGGGGCATTATACCATAGCAAAAACCTCTGACAAAGATCATTCCATGATGCCACTTTTTCTGAAGGCAGAGCATTTAACCATGCTTTCATACGATCTCTTAAAGAATATGGAAACAGTTTAAGTTGCAGAGCATCTTTAGGAACACCCTGTTGTCTAAATGAGCCACAAACTTTTATAAAAATTCTTAAATGCAGTCTTGGATCTTTAGTGGGTAGTCCATTGAACTTTCCTATTGTTTGCAACATCTGAAACATTATCAATTTCATCTCAAACTACTGAGCTTGTATTTGTGGTCTGACTATCCCTGGATTCAGGTAATCCAAAATTGGCACAACATACTGTCGGATTGGTCTATCTTGGTTATCTATCACCCCACGAATAGGAGGATTAACATCCTAACCATTTGGATTATTATTGAGAGTAAAACCATTTGAAATATCATTGAGACTGGGATCATTCCCATTTCTAGCCATTTTTCTTAGTTCTTTTCGCCTTATTCTCAAAGTTCTATCAATTTCTAGGTAAAAAAGATACTATTTGTTAGCAGGAATGCCTCTTCTCATACACTGTCAGCAAATCTATAAAGATTAAATTAAACTAAGTTAATTAAAACTAATGGAATTAAGTCAAATAACCAAACCAAAATTTACCAAATCGCTGATCCCCGACAACGGCACCAAAAACTTATCGCGTGTGACATGATATACGATTTATGCTAGTATACACATCGAATCAAGTAATAAAGTGATGAGTGAGTATAATTTCCATGAGGATCGAATTGAGGCAAAAAAGTTGTCAAGTTATTATAATAAAATGCAATTAATGCTATGGTAAAACTATGGTAAGTATGCAATGGAAATTAAAAGGAATAATGATGTATGCAATATGTAGAATTAATGAATACTTGGAAATGCTATGGCAAAAGGAAAGTAGAAATGTAATGGCAGTTTTGAAAATGATTACGTGAATAATGTGTAAATGAACAAGTAAACAACTAAGAATTCTATGGAAAAGATACTATGAAAAGGGATAAGGGATATACGATGTTGATATGGAAGGTTGGAATTACTAAGAATCTACCCTTACTGTCAGAATTTCCTTGGCAAAATCATAATTAATCTACTACTCAGAAGAGTTCTAAAGTGCTTTTCTTCTTTCGAGAGCAAAAAACTCAAGTTACCATGCCCGTGTCTATAGGCCTTAATGGGGTACCTTGCACTATTTCCTTCTATATGAACGCTACTCTATGTCTTGAGTTTACTGCAAGTATCTATCGAGTACTTGCTCATATCATTCAATTTCGGTCCAAATAATCCAACCTTTTCAGAATTAGATTTAGTTTATGGGCATGCTGAATAGTCATCTATGTCTAGGGATTACACGTATACAATTAAAAATAAAACAATTGAATGAAGCAGTAAATTGATTCGAATCTATACTTCAACCATTAAAGAAAATAAAAGTTTCATCATGTAATCCCAACTCTACGAGATTTAGCTCATGGGTTGGGAAATAAAATTCAAAACCAAAATAACATCCAACACCATTTTAATCATTCATTTCACGGAAGAATAAAGTAAGAAATTCAGAAGACTATGGGAAGACAGTTTTCGTGTGTCCAGTTCATACTCCAGTAGCACAGTGTCTTGCGATGGCTGAGAGAGACTACTTTCATCTTCCTCTTTCCGTCTCTACTCAGCCACTATCCTCTATTTTTGCTTAAGGATATCTTCACTCTTGTTCGTCTTTTTGGGTTTCCTGCTTTGGCTTTTTATAGGCTTTTCCATAGGGTAAATCCAACAACCCATGTTTATCTTCTCCTCTTTTAAATTCTTTTTTCAAAAACCCAAGATTATCTTCTCCTTTTTTAAATTATTTTTTCTAAGATAAAAACCAACAACCCAAGATTATCGTTTCTTATTTTTTAGGCAGATTTTTTTGGTACAAGTACTGCCAGGCTGAAACTGGTATGTGTTGAGTGTTGAATTGGTCTTCTTGGAATTGCCACGATATTCGTGCTGACAAAATGTCTAACCTTTTGCCCCGAAAATTCTTCACTATTTTATTTCTTGTTCCTCAACCAACACCTGCCAAACCACCGAACACAACCCTACCATAAGAAATTAAAAGCATCTAATATTTAAACACTGTCCAAGCTCTGAACTAAATGATGAAAATACGAATGAAATATCCTAAAATGCAACTAAATGTACCTAAGTACAAGGAATTGAATAAGTTTAAAGGCATGAAATATAACTCTTTTCAAGAGTTATCAGATAGGAAGGAAAAATATGGTTAGAAGCATTTCCCCTAGACACCATTACTACTTGGACTGAGTGTGTGTAGCTATTTCTTCTTCGAGTATTGCCCATGACCAAGGTACTAAGTATTTATACACAATTATTTTATTTCAAGCAAAGTACCATTGAAACATTGGGACAGGAATAACTTAGTAGCAGGAACTAATGAAGAAATTAAAGAAACTTTCACAGATGAACAATTATTTAGAGTATACATCCATCAAAAAAGGCCTAGAAAAAGCATAACACTGTGCTATGTAGATTATGTTAACTACATTACAAAAGGTTTCTTTCCATCATAGGCATCCTGGCGATAGAAGAAGAGGATAGTTCATGAATAGAAAAATTACACTTGGGAGGATCAGTATGAGTTTCGGAAATGTGCAGAAAAATTGGTTAGAAGGTGTGTAGCAGAGGAAAAGATATACAACGTTTTACAAGGATGCCATACGTCTCCATGTGGAGGGCATTTTGGCCGAAAAATGATAGCCCAAAAGGTTCTACAATCAGGTTTTTATTGGTTAACTATGAATAGAGACACCTACGAATTCATACAATGGTGTGATAGATGTCAGTAAACTGGGAGTTTATAAAAAAAGGGACAATATGCCACAAACAAGGATAATTGAGGTAGAAATATTTGATGTCTAGGGGATTGATTCATGGGACCATTTCCAAGTTCTTTCAAGAATCAATACATCCTTCTAGTTATTGATTACATTTCAAAATGGTTCGAAGTTGTTGCTTTACCTACCAATGATACAAAATCAGTAGTGAGATTTTCGAGAAAAAAACATATTCACTAGGTTTGGTACACTGTGTGCATTGGTGATCTACTGAAATTTGGTGTAGCAGATTATACTTGTTTTCACACTAACGGAGCCTGAATAAAAGCATTTTCATTACATTTTAGTTAAGCTTCTTTAGTTTTACTTACATTCAATAAAATGTGCAAATTGAGTCTTTTATTGACCCTAAGGGCCGAATGAGGCCTAAGGGAGAGCTAACGTACTTTGTGAGAGTGCGGGAGACAACCAAAAGGTATTTTAGGATGATACTAGATGTTATGTTGCAACACAGGAGAACTGATGTCGTAACATAGGGAACAGAATGAAGAAAAATAAAGTTTGCCCTCGATGCCGCGACACAGACTGAGGGTGTCACGACATACCCCTAAAGATGGCTACAGAGGAACATATTGGTTGCTATGTCGTGACACAAGTCCTGGTGTGTCACGACATCGACTCTGGGATGGAAATTAGAGACAAAGCAGGGGTGTTTTGGTCCACACAATTGAACTTAAAGCTTGGGAACATCAGCTAACCTAGGGTTAAGGATGATGGCCACCTAGATGCTATAAATTGGCTCATTTGGCACATGTTAAAGGCACCTTTTTATTAACCTAGTTTCTTTCTTTATATTTAGTTTCATTTTCTTATGGTTTTAGAGTTTAGTTTATTTGTTCGTTGTTTTCTTTCAAGAGTTTTGGATTGTGGAATTATTCAACTCTGTGGATTTACGCTTAATATCAATACAATCAAGCTTTTTCATTTACCCTATCTTGTCGATTTAATTAGCATGATTTCTCTTTACATCAATTATATACTATTTATGAACTCCATGAGGAACTAATCCTTCTATGGGGGATTAACGAGGGTAGGTATGATTTGTTAATTATTTTGTAGGGTTACTCAACGAATCAGCTGTTTAGGAAAGGGAGAATGTGAAACAAACCCTAGGCCTGACAACCCTGGGAAGTCATCCAGGTGGGAATTAACGCAAAATTGGTATTGCCTATCTGTGAGCACTTTAACCCCAAACCAGTCTAGATTGTGAGCTCGGAAGATAAGTAGTTCTTGCTAACTTATTTTGTTAGTGGAAGATTGGAAAATCTTGCTAGGGTAGCAACTAGTTCTTGGCGAGGAACCCGAAGCAACAGTTGATGGAGATTACCGAAGCGAGCTAATTACCCATAATCAGTTTTGATTTATTCTTCCTTTTTAATCAATTGAATTTTATCTTTTTATGCTATTTTATTTTTAGTATTATAAAACCCTAAAAATCTTTTATTTTATATCCTTTATACTATAACTAAATTTAAAAGTACTAATTAGATCTTTCAGTGTTTAGGTTAGAATTGATCTAGCACTCGCCTCCCTTGGGTATGATCCTCAGAGTACTCACCCACTCCATTGTAAAACTATACTACAACTAGACCTGTATACTTGCAGATACCGCCTCATAATTCTATATTTTATTGTAGTATTCACACTCTAGACGTTAGTACGTCCGGAGGCAGTCAATTGGTTAGTGATGAAGGATCTCATTTCCAAGCAAGCAATTTGAAGCTGCTTTGGCAAAATACAACATAAGACCGAATGGCAACGACCTATCACCCGCAAGCTAGAGGGCAAGAAGAAGTGTCTAGTCATGAAATTAAATAGATTTTAGAAAAATAGTGAACCCAAGTCGAAAGGATTGGGAAACAAAGCTAGACGATGAATTATGAGCTTACAACACAACATATAAGACTCCTTTAGGTAATATAAGCTAGTTTACGATAAGAACTACCACTTACCAATTGAATTGGAGAAGAAGGCATATTCGGTAATTAAAGAATTAAATTTAGATCCGAATTTAGCCAAGAAAGAAAGACAATTTCAATTATAGGAATTGGAAGAATTTCACTTTATGGCCTACGGAAACACTAAAATGTATAAGGAAATGAGTAGACTTCGACACTATCCAATGATCTGGAAACGTGAATTTCTACCTGGACAAAAAGTTCTACTATTCAGCTCAAGATTAAAATTATTCCCTGGCAAGCTTAAATCAAGATGGACATGTCCATACACCTTACACCAAGCGACTCTTCATTGGATAATAGAGCTGATCAACAAAGAAGGACATCTTTTTCTTGTAAGTGACCAAAGAGTGAAACATTATTTTGGAGGAATGACAAACATAGTAATTGATAACCAAGTCTTGCAATGCAATGCTCTATGGGATTTAGGAGGAAACAAGGGGATATTAATAAACGAAAAGAGTGATGGTGAAGAAAGTGACCAAATTGTTGATGTCACAACACAACTGAAACACATAGGAATCTGGCTTGCATGTCACGACAATGGACAACGTTCAGAACATAGAAACTGCTCTCGATGTCGTGACACCTCTAAGGGATGTCGAGACACTATTGAGTAACTCTGTTCTCTGAACTAACATTAACTGCTGACATTTTTATAGTTTAATTATAGTAGGATTCTTATTCTTTAACTTCTTGCTTAGTAGAAATAAATTATAACTCCTAAACACTTTATTCTTTTCTTCTGGTGCATAAATAGGTCACGTTAAGCCTCTTATTTACAACCAATAAGAAAGAAATATCAATTTACAGACGTAAAAGATAGTGCAAAGGACTTTAGATAAAAAAGATTATTGAATGGCTAGTTATAATGTAAGCGCTCCAAGCACAGCTATTGAATTCCAGGAAGGCAACATGGATAAATGCTTGCAACAACTATAGCTGGATACTTTTATCTAAGAATAGGGATTGGAAAGGAATATGGGAGAACACAATAGAGAGGTAATGGACTAAATTTTGTTTTCCATCTGAAGAGCCTATAATAGTTCCAATAGCGTAGAAATTTTATCCAACATTGAAACAAAGGGAAGCAACCAGACCATTCTGTGGGATGTGGTCCTTTGTGAAGGTCAAAGGGATTAATGTTCCAGTAATCGATATGAGTATTTGCTAATTTTATGACGTGCCATATCATTATCGCGACTATCTATATAAAATATATCTAAAGGAATTCAAAAATATAGACATGAAGAGATACTGAGATTCTTAATGGAAGGGAAAGTGATTTGGACATATAGAATAGGAACAACAATACCTAAAACATTCAATCAAGAGTTGATGACACTAAGAGCCAATATGTGAATGAAATTCATCTGTTTAAGAATATGGCCTATAGTAGAGATGTACGAGATTAGTCCAATCCATGCTATCATAACATATGGGATACTCCAAAAGAAACAAATATGTATTGGTACATGGATATACAAGAATATGGTTGAATGTATAAGAATTTTAGGATAGGGAATATTTTCCCCCATTTAATTACAGAATTGTGCAAAAGAGTAGGAGTCCCTATCGAGCGGTTGGACAAGACCATGAATCCCCCAAGGAAACTACTTGGAGATGACATATTCAAGCAATTTACTCTTCTACAGACAAAACAAAATGAGGAAAGGAGAAAAAGAGGATTTCAAGAAGATGATGAATAATATTTCGAGTTACTTTAGTAGGACTTTAATTTCTAGGAGTAGATGGATTTAGGAAAATTAAATTAGTTTCTTATTATTAGGGATTTGTACTTCTTTTTAAATTATTAAATTGAATATTTCCTTTATGTTCTTAAGAGGGACTGTATTAATTTTAATTTGTTTTTAGGAGTAGGATAGAAGTAAATTTTTTGTTGTTTTATTTTTGGTTTTGTTTTTCTATGTAGGAACCCCACAGAAAGGAGACACAATAATTTGAACTATCAATGAGTTGAGGAGGAAGCACGCACATGCCATTAATAGTTGGAACGACCACAATCAATTGGGTAACTTCATTCATTATCTTTTTAGGGACTATACATTGAGGACAACGTGTTATCTAAAGTGTTGGGGGGAGTAACATAAATTTTTTTCATTTTTATGCTTTTATTTCATTTTTCTTGTCATTGGTGTGCTTGAGCTTGTAGAAATACAAGTGATTGGTTAGTAGCATGTACATAGGTTGCTTGTGTTTACAAATAAATTTGGCATGATGATAGGTGGTTTTAAATTTTCGACTATTACACTACTCAGTTCTATATGTTACACTGTAAATAGGCTTTAAGAAATCAATTGTACCAAATGATATAGAAAATATATGGAAATAAGCTTGCTAGTATGAATGATAAATGGTTGAATTTGAGTTTGTTTGGTTGATTAAATTTGTGCATATTGAGATATTTAAGGGATGACCTAAGAGATTGTTTGGAACATATCCAGAGCCAAATAGCTAACCCATATTGATTCACCTTTAGTACCAATTTTTGAGCCTGTAAAAACTTCTTGATGAGCCTTATTACAAAACCCGAGACTGAAACGTTAATTTGTATTTACCCTTTTTCTTTGGTCTTAAACTGCACGATTATAGATGTCTAGCCATACGTGTTGAGGGTTAAGTAGATACATTACGATGGATTTTGTAAAAACAGAGTGGAGTAGGAAAGATTGGTGTGATATAAGAACTATAGGTTAGCCTAAAAGTGTAGAATAAAAGAAAATCAATCCAAGTAGAAAAAGTTCATGAAAAGTAAAAAACATTTTTGAGTGAGATGAATTGAACAGGAAAATGACAAAGTTACAAAAATAAGAAAAACTCATTCATTAGTGTACAAAACCTCCTAGGCTAGTCGTAGTTACTATGTCATGCTATGATTTCTTATGTGGAGAAACAAAAAAGGTGAGAGAAGGATAAATAAGGCGGTGAGCGAGTAAGGCAAGCTAAGGGGGAAGAATAGAGATCGATACAATGTGCCAAACTATTTTTATGTTTGTAACCTTTTTGATGCTTACTGTTTTTGAATTCCACACTTTTCCTAAGTTGATCTACCGTAATTCGGTGTAGTAGATTAAACTAGTTTACACATTTACGGAGCTTGAATACAAGTATTTTTGTTACGTTTTTGTTAAGTTAGTTTTATTTACATTCAATAAAATGTGAAAATTGAGTCGTTTAGGACAACAACCACCTAGAAGCTATAAATAGGCTCCTTTGGCACTTGTTATAGACATCATTCCATTAGCTTAGATTCACTCTTTAGATTTAATTTTGTTTTCTTGCTTTCTTAGGTTTTTTAGAGTTTAGTTTATTTGTTCATTATTTTCCTTCAAGAGATCTAATTTGTGAATGAGATCAACTTCTATGGATTCACACTTGTTATTAATATCAATTAGGCTTTTCTTAAACTTTCTACTTCAATTTATTCACTATTATTAATTCATCCATCTATTCCATGTTGTTTATGAAAGCCATGAGGAACTAATCCCTTTGTGGGGGATTAGTGAGTAGAGGTATGAACAATTAATCATTTTAAAGGGTTACTCAGTGGATCAGTTATTTGGATAAGGAAGAACATGAAACAAACCCTGGGCTTGAGAACTATAGGAAGTCATCAAGGTGGGAATTAACCCAACATTGGTATTGCCATTTGTGAACACCTTTACCCTAAGCGAGTCTGGACTGTGAGGTTGAAAGATAAGTAGTTCTTGTTGACTTGTTATGTTAGTGGAAGATTAGAAGATCCTACTAGGGTAGCGATTGGTTGATTGACGAGAAACCCAAAGCAACAATTGATGAGATTACCGAAGTGAGCTAATCACCTATAATCGAGATTTGATTTACTTTACTCTTCTATCTCCCAAATTTTATTTATTTTATGTTATTTTATCTTATTACTCTAAAAACTTTAAAAACCTTTCTTTTATGTTCTCGTACTATAATTTATTTAAAGTACTAATTAGATCTTTTAGTGTTTTGGTTAGAATTGATTTAGCGATCACCTACATAGGGTACGATCGTCAGAGCACTCACCTATTTCGTTGTAAAACTATATTACAACTCGACCCGTATACTTACGAATACTGCCTTGTCGTTCTCTATTTTATTATAGTATTCACACTCGACCAGTATCTTTTAGTTTTTGACATTGTTGCTGGGGAGGCAACGTCACTAGTTTGATTTGAATTTTCACACTCTGAAAGAATAATTTGAAAATTTGTACGTTATAGATACGATTTTATTTTACTTATTTTGACTAATTACTCTTTTTAGGTTTAGTGTATGACTCGGAGTAGCGTTACGCCTATTGTAGCAGCCACAGATCGAGAGAGAATAATTCAAAGAAATTGCTGACAATAATAACAACAACAGCAGCAACAATAGATGCAAGATCCACCACTACCTGTTGTAGGTAATGTACCACGTGACGCTGACTATAATGCCTTAGGAAACCCACCAGCACCACAGCTTCCCTTAAATGTGTAGATGGCTTGAAACGAGAGAACTTTAAGGGATTATGCCTTACGAAGTTTGGATATGGTTCAGAAGAGTGTAATAAGGCTGGCAATTACAACTAATAATTTTGAGATTAAACCGAAAATGATTCAAATAATCCAGAACAATTTGCAGTTTAGGGGCATTATGATAGAGGACCCTAATCAGCATTTTAAATGGTTTTTCCAATTCTATAATACTTTTAAGTGTAATGGGGTTACTGATGACACTATTCATCTTCAGTTGTTCCCTTTCTTCTTGATTGATAATGCTTTTTCTTGGTTAGACTCGCAGGCACTAGGGTCTATCACGACATGGGATGAACTCACTGGAAAGTTTTTACAGAAATTTTTCCCAATCAGCAAAGCAATTCAACTAAGAAGAGAGATCATTGTCTTTGGACAGATGGAAGGAGAAACTTTCTATGAGGCATGGGAACATTTCAAAATGTTTATTCAAAAATGCCCGCACCATGGATTTCCTAAGTGGAATGGACTATGAGTTGGATGCAAATGTACGATCTAGATTAGGCGAAGTAGTAGGAGGAGCCCTTATGAATAGGATGTATGAGAACACGTACGAAATTATTGAAAATATGTCGTTAAACTCCTATCAGTGGCCAATTGAATGCTTTACATATAGCCTAAAACTTGCTACGGTCAAAGCTATCGAAGAGGAAGATAAGTATTAGCAAATAGCGGATAGACTCAACAATATTGAATCTACTTCTACACCGTACACGTATAAAGGAAACAAACAACTCTTCCATTATATCAATAATCCTGCTAAGGATATAAACTATGGAGGAGACAAGCAACTCTTCCATTATATCAATAATCCTGTTGAGGTTATAAACTACATCGTGAATAGGGGTGGGAACCCTTACTTGAATACATACAATTTCAGCTGGAGAGATCACCCAAACTTGAGATGGGGAGGAAACCAAGGCAGAGGTAACAGTTCAAATCAAGTTAAAAATACTAATTACTAACCTCCTTATTTATAGAAACCTTAGGATAGGGCCAACCCTAGTGACCATACTACATGTGGTCAACGACTGGACATAAGTGAGGGAGAAATGCAGTCAATGAGAACAAATGTCAAGTAGGTGCAATCTGAGTGTACTAACTCAATAAGAACATTGACTAAGCTCAAGGATCAGATGAGCCAATTGATGAGCATGATGGGCAACATCAAAAGACAAATTGGCACAGGTATTCCCAGTAACACGAAAGCTAACCCACAGAGGGAAGGTAAGGAGCATGTGAAGGCTATAGCTCTCGGATTGGGCAAAGTACTGGGTAACCTAAAAATTCCTACCCCAAAGGCAACTGTGGACA